>NW_027468870.1:4043633-4059445 GCF_046254945.1 Alosa pseudoharengus
TTAATCCTTATGGGCTTGAAATCACCAGAGCTGCACAGGTTTCAACTGGAATCCTATCCCACTCCTCCATGATGACATCACAGAGCTGGTGGATGTTAGACACCTTGCTCTACTCCACCTTCCGCATGAGAATGAGCCACAGGCGCTCAAATGGGTGTAGGTACTTGGCCAGTCCATCACCTTTATCTTCAGCTTCCTCAGCAAGGCAGTTGTCACCTTGGAGGTGTGTTTAGCGTCATCATCATGCGGCCCAGTTTCCGAGGAGAGGTCATGCTCTGCTTGGAACTCATGTTTCCCTCTATGAACCACAACTCCCCAGTGCCAGCAGCACTCATGCAGCCCTAGATATGATGCCACCACCACCATGCTTGACTTTAGGCAAGAGACCGTTGTCTTGGTGTTCCTCACCAGGGTGCCACCACACACACTTGACACCATGGTGTGTGGCATCATAGTCTAGGGCTGCATGAGTGCTGCTGGCACTGGGGAGTTGTGGTTCATAGAGGGAAACATGAGTTCCAAGCAGAGCATGACCTCTCCTCGGAAACTGGGCCGCATGCATGGCATGGCAGTTTTACAGCATGATGATGACCCTAAACACACCTCCAAGATGACAACTGTCTTGCTGAGGAAGCTGAAGATAAAGGTGATGGACTGGCCAAGTACCTACACCCATTTGAGCGCCTGTGGCTCATTCTCATGCGGAAGGTGGAGTAGAGCAAGGTGTCTAACATCCACCAGCTCTGTGATGTCATCATGGAGGAGTGGGATAGGATTCCAGTTGAAACCTGTGCAGCTCTGGTGATTTCAAGCCCATAAGGATTAAGGCAGTACATAATAATGCTGCTCACACAAAATATTGACAGTTTGGGCACAATTAGGACATGTTCGCTGTGAGGTGTACTCACTTTTGTTGCCAGCTGTTTAGACATCAATGGCTATATGCCGAGTCATTTTCAGAGGACAATAAATCTGTACTGATATGCAAGCTGTACACTGACTACCTTGATTCGTATCCAAGTTTCATTTCTATAGTGATGTCCCATGAAAAGATATAACCGAATATTTGCAAAATTGTGAGGGTTGTACTCACTTTTGTGAGATACTGTGTGTGTGTGTATATATATATATATATATATATAAATATAATATATATATATATATGATTGTTCAAATGTCTGAGGCCAATATTAGATAGCTTGGAGACCAGACTCTCTTCTTCGCAGAGTCTGGCCTAGATCCATTAGCAAACGTTTATTTCCTGGTTTGTGGATGCTTGTCTGAAGTTTGAATTAATTGGAGTTCAATCACTAACGTTTGGTAATGACGTATGATAACCACGGGGGACACAACGATAACGATAGGCTTGGAACTTAAATGTAATCGCTCTTGAGAATGCCTTCTGTTCACTGATTGGGCGGAGATGCACTTTCCGGAGTAAACGAAGCTGGATCAAGCTATACCAGATAGAGTAGTAAAGAGAAATGAAATTGAGCAAAAGTACGTAGTCAGGCGGAGTCAGGCTAACTATTAGATGTGTTGTGTTAGCAATGCTGTAATGCCAGTTTATCATCACTCTGTCTTTTTATTAAGCCAAATCGAGTCAAATAACTCCCCCTAATTCCCTGCACCTATGACAATGCTTCAGTGGCTTGCCTCATGAAGAACAAAACTTAATTAACACTTCCTATTAAATCTGCAGGAAGTTTCTAAATCTAAAAGTTTCTTCTCTCAAAACATAATTCAGCAGTAGAGTCGTCTGTGTGTGTGTGCTTTTACCTGAATGTGTGCGCACTTCCCTCCTGCTGTGCACTCTCTCCTTCCCATCAGTGTTTTTGTGTAATGCTGAAAAAAAATAAACAACCCCCTTAATCCAAACAGTTAGGTTCATCATCTTTTCAATTTCTATGTGACTGACAGGATATTATCGAACTACATCTGACCTGTTTCAATAGCCTCACAGCACACACTACAGTGACTATAGATGAGAAACGTTTTAAGACTGTCATACCTTGAGACGTGCCTTCCAGGGCAGAGTCACCATCTGTGAATGGAACATTAGGAATGAATCACTCATCCAAACAGTATCACTAGCTCATCTACATGTAAGGAACCAAATGTCAGTGGATATACTGGTGGACAGAATATATTCGTACCATCTGAGGCGCCTGGAGTGGTCTCAACAGGTCGCTTTGCTCTCTTCTTTCCTGCAATAAAGAGGACAGCTCAATAAAAATCTTTAAATTGTAATTGAACTTAGGCCTTTGTCACAACAATCATTCAACTTCCTCCTCTAATCATGTAACAGCCATTTATCTTTACATCTATCTATCCACCTATGCATCCATCCATCCATCTACAGTATCTCACAAAAGTATGATTATGTAAGATTGTTCAAATGTCTGAGGCCACTATTAGATAGCTTGGAGACCAGACTCTCTTCTTCGCAGAGAGTCTGGCCTAGATCCATTGGCAAACGTTTATTTCCTGGTTTGTGGATGCTTGTCTGAAGTTTGAATTCATTGGAGTTCAATCACTAACGTTTGGTAATGACGTATGATAACCACGGGGGACACAACGATAACGATAGGCTTGGAACTTAAATGTAATCGCTCTTGAGAATGCCTTCTGTTCACTGAGCGGAGATGCACTTTCCGGAGTAAACGAAGCTGGATCAAGCTTTACCAGACAGAGTAGTAAAGAGAAATGAAATTGAGCGAAAGTACGTAGTCAGGCGGAGTCAGGCTAACTATTAGATGTGTTGTGTTAGCAATGCTGTAATGCCAGTTTATCATCACTCTGTCTTTTTATTAAGCCAAATCGAGTCAAATAATGTTTTTTAAATTGTCCTAAAATTGTTGAGAATTGCTCTAAAACTGAAACTGTTTACCATGTTGTTAGTCGCTTTGGCTAAAAATGCGTCAGCCAAATGTAATGTAATGTAAAATATCTCCCCCCTAATTCCCTGCACCTATGACAATGCTTCAGTGGCTTGCCTCATGAAGAACAAAACTTAATTAACACTTCCTATTAAATCTGCAGGAAGTTTCTAAATCTAAAAGTTTCTTCTCTCAAAACATAATTCAGCAGTAGAGTCGTCTGTGTGTGTGTGCTTTTACCTGAATGTGTGCGCACTTCCCTCCTGCTGTGCACTCTCTCCTTCCCATCAGTGTTTTTGTGTAATGCTGAAAAAAAATAAACAACCCCCTTAATCCAAACAGTTAGGTTCATCATCTTTTCAATTTCTATGTGACTGACAGGATATTATCGAACTACATCTGACCTGTTTCAATAGCCTCACAGCACACACTACAGTGACTATAGATGAGAAACGTTTTAAGACTGTCATACCTTGAGACGTGCCTTCCAGGGCAGAGTCACCATCTGTGAATGGAACATTAGGAATGAATCACTCATCCAAACAGTATCACTAGCTCATCTACATGTAAGGAACCAAATGTCAGTGGATATACTGGTGGACAGAATATATTCGTACCATCTGAGGCGCCTGGAGTGGTCTCAACAGGTCGCTTTGCTCTCTTCTTTCCTGCAATAAAGAGGACAGCTCAATAAAAATCTTTAAATTGTAATTGAACTTAGGCCTTTGTCACAACAATCATTCAACTTCCTCCTCTAATCATGTAACAGCCATTTATCTTTACATCTATCTATCCACCTATGCATCCATCCATCCATCTACAGTATCTCACAAAAGTATGATTATGTAAGATTGTTCAAATGTCTGAGGCCACTATTAGATAGCTTGGAGACCAGACTCTCTTCTTCGCAGAGAGTCTGGCCTAGATCCATTGGCAAACGTTTATTTCCTGGTTTGTGGATGCTTGTCTGAAGTTTGAATTCATTGGAGTTCAATCACTAACGTTTGGTAATGACGTATGATAACCACGGGGGACACAACGATAACGATAGGCTTGGAACTTAAATGTAATCGCTCTTGAGAATGCCTTCTGTTCACTGAGCGGAGATGCACTTTCCGGAGTAAACGAAGCTGGATCAAGCTATACCAGACAGAGTAGTAAAGAGAAATGAAATTGAGCGAAAGTACGTAGTCAGGCGGAGTCAGGCTAACTATTAGATGTGTTGTGTTAGCAATGCTATAATGCCAGTTTATCATCACTCTGTCTTTTTATTAAGCCAAATCGAGTCAAATAATGTTTTTTAAATTGTCCTAAAATTGTTGAGAATTGCTCTAAAACTGAAACTGTTTACCATGTTGTTAGTCGCTTTGGCTAAAAATGCGTCAGCCAAATGTAATGTAATGTAAAATAACTCCCCCCTAATTCCCTGCACCTATGACAATGCTTCAGTGGCTTGCCTCATGAAGAACAAAACTTAATTAACACTTCCTATTAAATCTGCAGGAAGTTTCTAAATCTAAAAGTTTCTTCTCTCAAAACATAATTCAGCAGTAGAGTCGTCTGTGTGTGTGTGCTTTTACCTGAATGTGTGCGCACTTCCCTCCTGCTGTGCACTCTCTCCTTCCCATCAGTGTTTTTGTGTAATGCTGAAAAAAAATAAACAACCCCCTTAATCCAAACAGTTAGGTTCATCATCTTTTCAATTTCTATGTGACTGACAGGATATTATCGAACTACATCTGACCTGTTTCAATAGCCTCACAGCACACACTACAGTGACTATAGATGAGAAACGTTTTAAGACTGTCATACCTTGAGACGTGCCTTCCAGGGCAGAGTCACCATCTGTGAATGGAACATTAGGAATGAATCACTCATCCAAACAGTATCACTAGCTCATCTACATGTAAGGAACCAAATGTCAGTGGATATACTGGTGGACAGAATATATTCGTACCATCTGAGGCGCCTGGAGTGGTCTCAACAGGTCGCTTTGCTCTCTTCTTTCCTGCAATAAAGAGGACAGCTCAATAAAAATCTTTAAATTGTAATTGAACTTAGGCCTTTGTCACAACAATCATTCAACTTCCTCCTCTAATCATGTAACAGCCATTTATCTTTACATCTATCTATCCACCTATGCATCCATCCATCCATCTACAGTATCTCACAAAAGTGAATAACTTTCACAAAATAACTCGGCATATAGCCATTCATGTCTAAACAGCTGGCAACAAAAGTGAGTACACCTCACAGCGAACATGTCCTAATTGTGCCCAAACTGTCAATATTTTGTGTGAGCAGCATTATTATGTACTGCCTTAATCCTTATGGGCTTGAAATCACCAGAGCTGCACAGGTTTCAACTGGAATCCTATCCCACTCCTCCATGATGACATCACAGAGCTGGTGGATGTTAGACACCTTGCTCTACTCCACCTTCCGCATGAGAATGAGCCACAGGCGCTCAAATAGGTGTAGGTACTTGGCCAGTCCATCACCTTTATCTTCAGCTTCCTCAGCAAGGCAGTTGTCATCTTGGAGGTGTGTTTAGGGTCATCATCATGCTGTAAAACTGCCATGCCATGCATGCGGCCCAGTTTCCGAGGAGAGGTCATGCTCTGCTTGGAACTCATGTTTCCCTCTATGAACCACAACTCCCCAGTGCCAGCAGCACTCATGCAGCCCTAGACTATGATGCCACACACCATGGTGTCAAGTGTGTGTGGTGGCACCCTGGTGAGGAACACCAAGACAACGGTCTCTTGCCTAAAGTCAAGCATGGTGGTGGTGGCATCATATCTAGGGCTGCATGAGTGCTGCTGGCACTGGGGAGTTGTGGTTCATAGAGGGAAACATGAGTTCCAAGCAGAGCATGACCTCCTCTCCTCGGAAACTGGGCCGCAGTGGGATAGGATTCCAGTAGAAACCTGTGCAGCTCTGGTGATTTCAAGCCCATAGGGATTAACTGTACGTACACACCGCCGCCGACTTGAGCTTCCAAAGAGTCAGGAAGTCATTCATTTTTAATGGAAGCCAGCTTCTCTCAGCTGCCAGAAGCGTCAAATCCGTCTGCGTCGCGTTTTGGGCGTCTTGACCGTCAAGTAGAAAGTCAGTCAACTTTATGGTAATGAGCTATGATGCGGTTCAGCGTCCAACGACCAGCAACCAATCGAATAGACGGAAGTATTAAGATAGAACATGATGGAACGTAAAATGCTGTCACGTCAGAGCGGCCAAAGCGTCCAAAGATTCCCTGTATTTTTTTGACAAGCGTCCTTGACAGAGCGACCAGAGCTTCTATGGAAGCTCAAGTCGGTGGCGGTGTGTACGTACAGTAAGGCAGTACATAAAAATGGTGGTCACATAAAATATTGACAGTTTGGGCACAATTAGGACATGTTCGCTGTCAGGTGTACTCACTTTTGTTGCCAGCTCTTTAGACGTTAATGGCTGTATGTCACTGACAGGATATTATCTAACTACATCTGACCTGTTTCAATAGCCTCACAGCACACTACAGTGACTATAGATGAGAAACGTTTTAAGACTGTCATACCTTGAGATGTGCCTTCCAGGGCTGAGTCCCCATCTGTGAATGGAACATTAGGAATTAATTACTTATCCAAACAGTATCACTAGCTCATCTACATGTAAGGAACCAAATGTCAGTGTATATACTGGTGTACAGAACATGTCATAGCAATAAAGTTGCTGTCTGTGCTTCAAATTATACACGTCAAGTCAAATTAATTTATATAGCACATTTATATGCAAAACAATTGACCCAAAGTGCTCTACAATTACAAATAATATAACAATGATAAATAACAATAATAATAATTAGAATAATAAAAATGTGATGGAATCTGGAAAAACCCTTCCGATGTCGTGCTGAGCTTTTTTCAGGAAAGAGGAGAAATTGTTCGAAAGTCAATATTTTGTTGACATTGGGTTTTCATTAAATTACATTAAATAAAATCTTGTCTACCATAACTGAAAATATCTTGTAGAAATTCGCTGGTTTAATGTGTTATAAAAGTGATTTGTGACCAGGCATGGCAAAACCAGGCTCAAGTCGCAGAGACGCAAGTCGCGAAAAACGACTTTGAAGTTTTTTTTTTTTTTAATTAGTTATTTTCTTTTTTTTGCAGAATGTGCAAGTTGAAGTCCTAAAGAAGCAATTCCATGTTTCAGATAACAGCATTGGTTGCTTTAAAAGTGTATATTTTGTCTTTGAAAATGGTTAAGTTTCAGGAAGTAAACCAGCGTTTGAATTGGTCGTGACTATTAGTGCTCTTTTGTTTTGTCGGCCAATCAGCTGTATGCTAGAAGTAGCCTCATGGCTACTTACTGAACCAGCATACTGTTTGTTTACAATTGGAATGGAGATGGACAAAGCACAGCGGTTTGCAGATGACCTGAATCTGATGATGAAGGCGACTTCATTACATTGGAGAACATCCCTAATCTAGAGCTGACCTTAGCTGAAGATAATTACAACGAGGAAGAATCTCCCGGTCTGGCAGCAGAGGAGCTAGATCGTAAGAAGCTATTTCCACAGTTACATTTGACGGGGATAAAGTTTGTGTGTTAGAAACTTTATCCATTGCTACTAGCTAACGTAGGCCTACTGTCGTTAGCTATTGGCACCATAGGCTACTAGCCAAAACCCATTACAGATAGTTTCGGTGGGCAATTAATTTGAATAATGCGAGAATGTCTTGTTTTGACTGATGGCAGGGTGCCTTGCATCGTGTGTGCATTCAAATTAACAGGGTTTGCAAACGTGATCTCATCTCAGCTTTGAGATGTGTATACTTTAAAATGGCTACAACTTATTCAAATATTATCAGATCTCCATGAGTGAGTCATCATTGGATAGCTTTGAAACTACACTTTCAGAATATGTGAATAACTCAAAATGTCTCTGGGAAGACATGTGCCTGGTTTTCCCATGCTTGGTCACATTTAAATTAACCACTGCGAACAAAAGATTGTCAGTTATTTCCTACATTGAACAGCGGAGGTGCATGGAAATCACCCAACTTTCTTGTGTAACCCCATATAGTGTAAGCCTATGAAACCTCCGCTGTTTGCGTTTTCAAATGTAGGAAATAACTAACAATCTTTTGTTCGCAGTGATTCATTTAAATCACTTTTTTAACACATTAAACCAGTGAATTTCTACAAGATATTTTCAGGGATGGTAGACAAGATGTTGTTGAATAATAATGAAAACCCAATGTCAACAAAATATTGATTTTCGACCTATTTTCCTCTTTCCTGAAAAAAGCTCAGCGTGACATCCGAGGGTTTTCCCAGATTCCATCACAAATAACAACTGTAATAATAATAGCCTAATAAGAAGATTAAGAATAAAAAACAAACACAATAATGATGACAACAACAACAACAATAATAGTAATAATAATAACTCTATGGAGGGTGGAGGGGGGGTTAGGGTATTTTGAAATCTAAGGAAAAAAGATGGGTCTTTAGTTTAGCTTTAAATTCATTGATGGATGTTAAATGGGAAGAGAGACTATTACAAAGCCAGGGAGCAGCAACAGAAAAAGCCTGGTCTCCTTTAGTTTTAAGGTGCGAGTGAGGGATAGAGAGGAGTTGTTGCGAGGAGGGTTTAAGTGATCTAGGGGTGGAATTGGGTTTAATTAAAATCAAGTAAATATTGTGGGGCCAATCCGTTCAGGGCTTTAAAAAGAAAAAGGAAGATTTAAAAATGTATTCTGTATTTGACATGTAACCAGTGTAACTGAGCTGACACAGGAGTAATATGCTCTTGCTTCTTAGATCCAGTAAGCAGTCTGGCAGCTGCATTTTGGACTAATTGTTATCTGGCTACAGTAGAGTGTGGCAAACCAAAATACAGGGAATTACAGTAATCTAGCCCTGATGTGATGAAGGCACGAATGAGTGTCTCGAGGTCCTTAAGTGGCAAAAAGGGTTTTAATTTTCACTCCATTGGTCAGGGAGCTATTAATTATAGTCAAAACAAGAGGGAAGATGGTGATAAAACTTCCTTAAAAAGGAGTGAAGGTAGAAAATCTAAATGGGAAAAGGTGGAATTCAAATGAGCGACCACCTCAGAAAGCTGAGAGGAAGAGACAGCTTGAAACTCCTTAAAGCGATGGTTCGGAGTAATTTCACCCTAGGGTCCTTTGCACCATGACCCCGAGCCAAACACCCTCCCAGAACCTTTTTTCCCTTGGTCAAACCCTGGTCGAGTAGCGCTGTCAGAAACGAATGACGTTCTGCAGTCGTGATGGAACCAACTTTTATCTCGTAAATTACCCCACTAATAATGCCCTGAATGGTACGAAACTAGTAGTACAACTATGACCTTTAGTCCAATAACGAGGCATTAGAAAGTTTGTAAGTGCACCAGGAGTCTTAAGGAGTTTATTTAAATAACACTTGCCTCTGCATCCGCTACTATACCGATGCGTCGACGTTTCTTCTGTGATTTGGGAAAAGCCTGTAAAAGTCCTGGCAGGAAGCGATTACATCAACGTTTTTTGGTATATCCAGTTTTTAATATTTTTTTCCGAAGTGTTTACAACTTAGTGTTAACTAATAATTGTTGCAAACTGGACTACGAACAAAATATTAGTGCATTCCTGGATCTACATCCTTATGCATGCTTCCTGCCAGGACTTTTTTGCACCGGCACCGTTTTAAAAGCATCGATTTAGCACTGGTATCGGATAAAACCCAAACGATACCCAACCCTAGTGATAGATGATAGTCATACATTTTAGGCCATACTGCCCAACCCTAGGTCATATGCTTAACTTTTTATGTAGACCTAAATAATTGGCATGTTTAGGCACATTACCCATTTCTGTTGGTGTTTGTAGATGTTGCTCTTCAGTCTCACTGTCTTCACTTAGTTCTGCATCAGTGAAGTCTAGCTTATCTAAAAGAAATGTACATTTTTGAACATCTCATATGTTTAACAGTGCAAATGTTCAAGCAATAGACCTGACACAAAATAAATAATACAATTTCTCAGATTTGTTTTAAGTGGTAAAGTTTCTTATCAATAAGTTAAGCAAAATGTGAAAACTTCACTTACAATTGTAGAAATATTAGAATTTACCAAAAAAAAATTGCAATACCTTCTATTTCAATTTCTTCAAGTGTTTTGCCATGAAGGTTTGTGAGAGAACCTTTCTCCATGGCAAGAAGTAGTTTTGATATCTTGGCCAGCTGGGTTGTCGCCTCTGGAAGCCTATAATATTCTCTATGAACGCGAATGTCATGGCCCAGGAAGTCAGCAATTTGGTCCAACTCGTGATTTTTCAGATTAAGGACCTGTGACAATGTCGCAATGTGTTTCCGCAGCTGTGTAGACCTGAGGAGTTCAGGGTTTTGTGCACCACACTCATTTGCATAGTACCTCAGGCAGTCTTGCCCTCTGTAAGGAGTGAAACAGTTGGGTCTCGCAAATAGAAAGGCATTATCCACGGGGACTCCACACTCCTGTCTTCTACTTATAAGCTGTGTTAATGCACCTACCATGTCCGGAGATAGAAGAACAGCAACTTTCCTTCCCCTTTTACCTCTAAGCTCCACACGACTGAAATGTGCACAAAGTTTTTGTTCAAATTTTGAAAGGCCAACTGCAACATCCTCATGCAGGGGAGCTGTATTCCTCTCAAGAAAGCCTTGAAGTTGCATTTTTGAAACCTCTCCTCCACGTCTTCGGTTGAAGAGTATAATTTTTGCCAGAGTCACTCTGCAGAGTTGTCCATAAACTTGCGATGATGGCTGCTCTTTTAGGCTCTCAGTTGCTACACCTGCAATCTTTTCAAGATGTTGATGAAGAAGTTGCACATCCTTTGTGAAAGGGAGGGCAGATGGCTTGTTAAAGTGTGCTTCATTCAAGGTAACCAACGCTGTATGGGAAACAAGTTCTGACCACTTTGTGGTATATAGTTTTTGGAAATTCTGGGTTGACTTGATGAGCTGACTGTCTTCTGCCATAAGAGCCCTGCAGTGTACAATGTCACAAATCTTTTGCAATGAGTGCCCCAACTTAAGGGCAAGGCTTGGAGTTTGGTAGCAGTGCTTGTCTTTGTGAAAACCTGATACTTTCTTGACCGCTTGGACAACAGCATGAAAATTTGCAGGTCTCACAGCATCTTCAACATTGTTTATGGAATATTCTTTACGCAGTGTCAGCAGAAGTCTTCCAACTTCACGGAGCTTCTGTCGAATGTATTCATATTTGGTGGAATCCTGCCCATGTCTGTTGACAAATGACTGGGCCAACTGAAGAATGCAAAAGTCACTGCGCACAGCAGCAGAGATCTCATCATCTCTCATCGCGGTCAACAGCTTCCAAACATCCTGGGATATCTGATGACACATGACTGATTCTGACATCGAGGCCAAAGACAGAACCCTAGCTCTTCCTGACACTGCGTCTTCTACTGGTTTAGAATGACATTTTCGAGCATGTCGCCACATGTCCCTACGGAGAAACATCGCCTGGCAATACATACAATGAATATAGTCTTTACGTCCATAATTTTTCTTTGGTTTGCGTTTGACTTTTAGCAATCCAGTCCCACTTCGTAAAACTTCTTTATTATGTTTATGGTTCCCTTTGTTCCGTAATTTATCCAGTAACCTTTTGCGTTCTTTGGAGTGGAGTGGCAGTGCCAAAATCTGGGCAACCTCTGCATTGTCTTTTGCATGAATTTTTAAGTGGCGGGTAAATTTTGCCTGTGGTTTTTCACAAATGTAACAGTAATTCTTCTTGATTAATGACGAAGATATTGTTGAGGACTGAATGGAGGCATCTTCCACAGCTTCTGTGCTCTGCATAACAGATATATCTTCTGCAATGCTAACTTTGTTATTTACTGCTACTTGTGGTTGTTTGCGTTTGCTACACGAGTTGCCCTGTTTAGGCAACAAAATATCAATTTCCTCTGAAACGTCCGAAGAACTACAAGAATCTGGTAGGTAATCAGCATCTGTCACCGACTCATCACTTGAAGTCTGAAAAGAAAAAAAAACACAAAAAAAAAAAAAAAAAAAAACATTTTAACTTAAAACGTAAAAAAAGAACACTTTAAGTGAAAGTGACACTAAAAGTACACTTTAGGAATAATTCCACAAATACACTTACCAGTGATAGGCAGTCAGTGCTGTTATTGAACCATATATTGTAGCAGGATTTGTGCCAGAAGCAGGAGCAGACTAGAGTATTTTGAACATAAAAGGTGCATGTGTTACTCAATACATTTAAAATAATTAATTATGCTTCTAAATATGCATAAAAAAGAGACAAAGGAAAGTTAGAGTTTAAGCTTTTTATTGACAGGAACAAGAACTTCTGTGTAACTATGTGAGGTAATCAGTTTCGACCCTCAGAGTTAAGTAATTACTGACTAGAAAGTATGTGTGCGCTATAAAATGTAAAATATAAAAAGTTGCTTTGAACAACAAAAAAAATAAATTTAAAACTGACATTTACAGTAATTAAGTAATAATTTAAGGTTTATGAATATTTTTAGGATACTGTAATAAACAGAAGCAAATACTCACCCTTACAGCTCATGCCAATCCACTTAAGTGGAGCAAAGGGTCCACGACAGATGACACATTTATCCATGCTTGATACCTCTGTAGAGACAAAGTCATGTTTGCAGTTCTGTGGAAAAAAATAGTAGTTATATTCTGAATATCAGATTACAATTTGGTGAAGAATGTGAAATGTAACTTCAATCAATCACAGTAGTAATTTAGTATTTATCATTATGTATTGTTTCTAAATGAGCAATGATATCCGTGAGTACTTTCTTCCAGTATTATTCTAATGTAAAATAAACAGTACCGAAAAGTTAACTGTTGTACAGTAGGTTTTAATCGAACTATAGAAAATAAACTCATTTATTTAAACCCTGTTATAAATACTACATGCACTGAAAAGCACACAAAATGTGTAATACCCATAATAAATATAGCAAAGTACAATAAGATACACAAACTGACTTCCACAAGACAATTCCAAAACAAAGTCTGCTTAACTATTAAAACTATCGCTCTGTATGTACATTTTGATTAGTTTTAGGTATTTCAGTCATGTACAAAAGTATTGGCACCCCTCCAGAAGTGTTGGTTTTCAGGCAAAATTCACACACCTTTGAAGTTTTTTGATGAAATAACCAAGCCCTGATCTTAAACCAGTTGATCCATACCTATTTCGTCTTTGTGCATGCACTCAATCGCTCTGGTGCGCGGAGTTAGCTATGCTAGCATGTATCATGGCTCAGAACAGTCTATGGTTTCAAAAAAGGGGTGAAGTTAGAAGCGACCAAGTGCTTCCACGTTTTCCCTATTTAAATAAGGTTACGTGGGTAGTTACACGACCCAAGTATGGTTATACAAAATAAAACTTGGCGATTATCTAGGCGGATAAAAAGGATAACTATAATGTATGGCGGAATTGCACTTGGGATCACTTCAAGGTCAGCGCAATAATGTCATCACTCCTGAAACATGAAGGCACCGTATACCTAGCAGCAAACAGAAGGTATATAGTGACATCATGTTTCAGGAGTGATGATATTACTGCGCCGACGTCAAAGTGCTCCCAAGTGTTATTCCGCCATACATTATAGTTATCCTTTTTATCCGCTTAGAAAATTGCCACGTTTTTATTTTGTGTAACCATACTTGGGTCGTGTAACTACTCGCGTAACCGTATTTAAATAAGGAAAACGTGGAAGTGCTTGGTCGCTTCTAACTTCACCCCTTTTTTGAAACCATAGACTGTTCTGAGCCATGATACATGCTAGCATAGCTAACTCCGCGCACCAGAGCGATTGAGTGCATGCACAAAGACGAAATAGGTATGGATCAACTGGTTTAAGATCAGGGAAAAACATATCATATCAGTATGGAAAAACGGTGGCGTGTGCCTTTAACATTAAAATTCAGTGGTAACTACATCAGGTTAGAGACACACCCTACAGACATTTACCTTCTCTGTTGAATCCTCTAATGCAAGATTGGCCAAAGAAGTTTGTTGCTGCTCAGTGTCTGGAGTCATCTGTAAAACATAAAGCAAGCATTTTTATGAGGAATAACTTAATGATGGGTGTGTTACAATATAATGTCTGTATGAATTAACATAGCTTTATGAAAGGGGTTCTGTACTGCAGGACAAGAAAGAGAAGAGAAGACAATGATGCCCATGTTGAGTTCACATCCAACCTACAAGTCTGATAGGATCTAGTGTGTACATACGCCTATGGATGTATCTGTGTGTAGATACTTTACAAAACACATTCACAGTAATCAGTAGGGGTGGGCGATATGGACAAAAAATAATATCTCGATATTTTGGTGATTTTGACGATAACCATAATTAGTCGATATCCTTTAAAAAACTGTTTTTAAAAGTCCAAGTTACTTTACAGCTCATTATTTATGCATAGCAACATTACAATAATAACCAATAACCTAACCTGTGACTTTTCTAAACAAACCAATGCAGTGTCACTCTATGACACATTTCCAATTCTGCCCCTACTTGTGTGTGTGGCAATGACATGGTCTAGCCAGCTACATTACAGAGGATAGATAGGCCTGACCGTTTCCCAAGAGAAAGTCTGAAGCTGAAGTTCCTTTCAAACTTTTACTTAGGTTTCACTGTAAAACTAAGCAGACCTTTCAGAATAGAAACTAATGCATTAGCTTAAGGCTAATGTATATGAGAAATCCCATAGAGATGCTAACGGTTAGCACAATCGCTAAAAGTTGATATTTAGAGCGAACTTTAGTCTATTTACAAAAAGGTAACATAAGAAGATTTCTTTTGCAACTGACTATTAAAATACTCAAAGGCTAGCCTAATGTTTACATATAACACCGTGACTAACTCATCAATGCCACTTGAACAAAGTAGCAGCACAAAATAAACATTAGGCCTGCGTATGACAACGTGGACCACTAGCAATCACGTGACTTGCTCTGCTGCAGCCAAGGGCTTCTCTCGCATACACCTCCTGGCTTAGTGAATGTATGGGGGTTCAATGCGTGATTTCGATTGTTTCCCCCAAAGTAATTTAAATACTCGATAATGTCAATTTGCACATCGTTAAAACAGCAATCACGATATTATCGCAGACGATATATATCGCCCACCCCTAGTAATCAGTGTGTGTAGCAGTCAGGTGTAGCAGTCAAGTATAGCAGTCAGTGTGTAGCAGTCAGATGAAGTTGTTAGGAAGACAGCGTGTAGATACTTTAGGGTCCGTGTCCACCAAAGAAGCTATTTATACAGAGAGCGCTCAAAAACTCATTTTCTGAGCACTTCGTTCTAGTCTTTACTGTTGCTAGGTTGCCAAAACTGTCTGTCAGCACGTCATTTCTAGAATGTTGCGTAACGCGAACTAACTAGTCACCTAGCTAACGGAAAAGGCAGCAATCATTCAGGACTCAGCTGATCAAATGACCTCGACAGACAAAACAAGTTCACGTGGGATTTCAGTGAAGTCCATCCCTCTAGGAAATTACAGTTTACACTTTGTTTAATGTGGACTTTTTATATTTATTTTTATATTTGACTGGGCTGAAGCAAGTTTTCCCCTGCAACTCACCAGACAGTGTTGACAATGCATGTCCTGCATCTTCCTCGATTTTAATTGGCTAGGAAGGCTAGTATCTAGACGCTGTCCTCACAAAACCTACAAATTAACATTTAGCCATTTTTCAATTTTTAGCCAAAAAAACACACTTATGTTGTTCCGATCAGCATGAAATCAGACTATGTTGAACAACGCGAGATTACAAACAATCCGGGCTCAGTTTGGAGTCGGTGGATTATTCCCAGTAGGAGGTAAATGGATTGAAACGTACAGGGTTTCCCCGTTCTGGTGCGATAATGCTGCATGC
>NW_027468870.1:4064642-4069642 GCF_046254945.1 Alosa pseudoharengus
CAAAGAGAGATCTCCTGACGCTCTTAAAATGGAATTTGTAAATGGCAATGTGTTAATGTCACAAAGAGAGATCTCCTGACGCTCTTAAAATGGGATTTGTGGACTGCAAGGTGTTAATTTCACTGTAACATTTTAACAGCGTAGCCACAAAAGCCACATTAATGCACAAAGCATGGTCCGCCATCAGGGGGTTACATTAACGTCAGTGTTACGTCACTTCAGCATTCTACTGCCAGCAGGACGCTCCTAGGGCCGTTTGGGCTGTAATAAGGGCCTTGCTCAGCCTTACTAATTGAGGCTGAACAAACGCTTTCCCTGTGACAGCTCCCAGCTGATGGCGTTCAGCTCCACAGAGCTTTGCTGTTTACTCAGAAACAGACTTGAGCCTCTCAGAAAAACAGAGCAAAACAAACAAACAAACAAACAAACAAACAAAGTTCACAACAGCGAACTGGGGAACTTTTCCAGGAAGTAACGAGGAACCTCTCAGAAGTATGAAATCTCAGAAAGACCTTCAGGGCTCCTAGAACCTTGTGCTACAACTAGCACAGACTCTATGACTATGACTTGGACCGCTGCAACATTTAGCAACAAGCTACATTAAAAACAAAAACAAGCACGCAAAAATATGCGCACAAAAACGTGCTCCCCCCCCCCCCCACACACACACACATGCCCATGCCCACACACGCCCACACACACACACATACTCAAACCAAACTGTAATTTTCATCCCTTATCTGTATAAATGTTCTCTAGTTTGTTCATACTGGCTGGTAAACGCTTTGCATTTATCAGTTAAAACCCACAACTCCCTATACCATTATCGAGTATCTAGACTGAAAAAGTTGGATCGGTGCACCCCTACTTGGAAGAGTTTGTGTAAGGACACACAGCAGGGCTGTGTGTTAAGCGCACACACACACACACACACGCACATGCACGCGCACGCGCACACGCACACGCAAACGTACACACACACACACGTAAATAAAGTGCTGTTACCTTCTTCATCCGGACACTGCGTCTCTCTGAAGCGTTCCTCACAAAGGGAGATTTCTTAGACAGTGTGGAGCTGTCACTGTCACTGCGGTTAATCTACACAATACACACACACACACACACACACACACACACACACACACACAAGGTCATTACAAACAAACAAAACACTCAGACAGGTTGTTATATTCTCATGTGCCTTTGTGAAGTATATGTACATGTCAGATGTCGGTGTGTGTGTGTGTGTGTGTGTGTGTGTGTGTGTGTGTGTGTGTGTGTGTGTGTGTGTGTGTGTGTGTGTATATACGTGTATCTGTACCCTGCAGATGTACTGGCTCTGCGGTCCTGGGGAGAAGGTTTTGGAGCGGATGATGGTGTTGTGTGTGTGTGTCTGTACCCTGCAGATGTACTGGCTCTGCGGTCCTGGGGAGAAGGTTTTGGAGCGGATGATGGTGTTGTGTGTGTGTGTCTGTACCCTGCAGATGTACTGGCTCTGCGGTCCTGGGGAGAAGGTTTTGGAGCGGATGATGGTGTTGTGTGTGTGTGTCTGTACCCTGCAGATGTACTGGCTCTGCGGTCCTGGGGAGAAGGTTTTGGAGCGGATGATGGTGTTGCCGCGGACGAAGGGGTTCTGCTGCTGCAGCTCCTGCCGCCTCTCTTTGGGCCGTACCACTGAGGAGGACGAGGAGGGGGAGCGGTGGCGCATGCCATCCATACTGGTCTCCTTATTCACCTGCAACAGAGCCACCCATCAGTCCCACACCCCTATACCACTCAGCCATCAGAGCCCCAACACCGCTGCCCTCATCCCACATCGAATCTATCTATCTATCTATCTATCTATCTATCTATCTATCTATCTATCTATCTATCTATCTATATAACACCACCACACTTTAGAAATGGACTATTGCTCTTTTCTACACTCCTACTTTTTTGGCGTTTTGAAAAGACAAGTGTGTCGTTTTGTTTTTTGGGGGATTTTGACCTTTGACATGTTTTGAGCATTGTTGACTTTAATGTATGTGTTACTAAGAGCAAAACTTCCACACTTTTTCAAGACTGTCACCCAAATTCCAGGTCTGGAAAGTAATTCATAATTCCATACTTTTCCAGAACCACAATGGCCCTGCAGCCAGAGAACAGCAGCAACATGCATTTCACCAGAATCAGGACCCCTCGTACTGGACAGCTATCAACACACTGGGCCATAGTCTAAGTGCAATGTCTACCTACAGTTCATTTAACAACTAGGCAAAATCTATCTGTTATTTTATTACCCATGAGCAAGATCTTAAGTGCAAACATGGTTAGGACTGGTCAGTGATCCTGAAGGCTTTACTTAAACATGGTTAGGTCTGGTCAGTGCTCCTTAAGCGTTTATTTTAACATGGTTAGGACTGGTCAGTGCTCCTGAAGCATTTACTTTAACATGGTTAGGACTGGTCAGTGATCCTGAAGAGTTTACTTAAGGGTTTACTTTAACATGGTTAGGACTGGTCAGTGATCCTGAAGAGTTTACTTTAGGGTTTACTTTAACATGGTTAGGACTGGTCAGTGATCCTGAAGAGTTTACTTTAGGGTTTACTTTAACATGGTTAGGACTGGTAAGTGATCCTGAAGAGTTTACTTTAACATGGTTAGGACTAGTCAGTGATCCCAAAGGCTTTACTCCATGCCAGAGAGCCTTTGCTCATTGTCTGGCTTTGCACTTGGTCTGTTTTAAATCAGAGCCCACGGGCTTCCTCTAGGAGAGGGACGAACAAGAGCAAGTAAGCTACGTTGCTGACCAATCCAGCGCTAAAAGATGGCAACCATAATTAGCTGCATCTGAACATGGTGCTTCTCTTTGCTCTACAGAAAGCAGCAGAGCGTGTTAGGTAACAACAGCTGAGCAGCTAGCAGGAGGAATTCCTGAGGGTGGCGGGAATGTCTAAATCAGCTTTAGGCATCGGGGTAAGCTGTGTAAGATGATTAATATCAGAGGGTGGTCCACACACACACACACACACTCACTCACACACACACACACACACACACACACACTCACACTCACACACACACACACACAGCTCTGGCTTACAGAGTGTACGTGGCCTTACTGGTAGATTCTAAGAGAGCACAGCAACAATTACAGCCAAAAAAAGCATGCGTTCTACAGGGCAAACACATTCAGATGTGCTGCTCTTATGCCCAAACACATTTAGATGTGCTGCTCTTACGCCCTTATGCCCAAACACATGCAGATGTGCTGCTCTTAAGCCCTTATGCCCAAACACATGCAGATGTGCTGCTCTTATGGCCAAACACATGCAGATGTGCTGCTCTTAAGCCCTAATGCCCAAACACATTCAGATGTGCTGCTCTTATGCCCAAACACATTTAGATGTGCTGCTCTTACGCCCTTATGCCCAAACACATGCAGATGTGCTGCTCTTAAGCCCTTATGCCCAAACACATGCAGATGTGCTGCTCTTATGGCCAAACACATGCAGATGTGCTGCTCTTAAGCCCTAATGCCCAAACACATTCAGATGTGCTGCTCTTATGGCCAAACACATGCAGATGTGCTGCTCTTATGGCCAAACACATGCAGATGTGCTGCTTTTGTGCTGGGAGCAGAGCTTCCCATAAGTAAGCAGAGCTCCTGATAAGTAAGCAGAGCTCCCGATTAGCAAGCCCGATTAGCAAGCCCGATTAGCAAGCCCGATTAGCAAGATTAGCAAGCCTGATTAGCAAGCCCGATTAGCAAGCCCGATTAGCAAGCCCGATTAGCAAGCCCGATTAGCAAGCCCGATTAGCAAGATTAGCAAGCCCAATTAGCAAGCCCGATTAGCAAGATTAGCAAGCCCAATTAGCAAGCCCGATTAGCAAGATTAGCAAGCCTGATTAGCAAGCCCGATTAGCAAGCCCGATTAGCAAGCCCGATTAGCAAGCCCGATTAGCAAGCCCGATTAGCAAGATTAGCAAGCCCAATTAGCAAGCCCGATTAGCAAGATTAGCAAGCCCAATTAGCAAGCCCGATTAGCAAGATTAGCAAGCCCGATTAGCAAGCCCGATTAGCAAGCCCGATTAGCAAGATTAGCAAGCCCAATTAGCAAGCCCGATTAGCAAGATTAGCAAGCCCAATTAGCAAGCCCGATTAGCAAGCCCGATTAGCAAGACTGATTAGCAAGCCCAATTAGCAAGCCCGATTAGCAAGCCCGATTAGCAAGCCTGATTAGCAAGCCCGATTAGCAAGCCTGATTAGCAAGCCCGATTAGCAAGCCTGATTAGCAAGCCCAATTAGCAAGCCCGATTAGCAAGCCCGATTAGCAAGCCCGATTAGCAAGCCCGATTAGCAAGCCCGATTTTGAGAGGATGGAACCTCTACAGTTACATGTATTCATTCAGCAGACGCTTTTTAAGCAAAGTGACTTCCATTTGTCAATTATATCACAAGCGCCACCTTCACTGGGGTTAAGTGCCTTGCTCAAGAGCACAGTGGTAAAACCCGGGGATTGAACCCAAAACTTTTCAGGGTACTGCATGCTAGGCTAGGTCCTTAGCCACTACGCTAGCACCACCCTACACATACACACACTACTGCATGCTAGGCCAGGTCCTTAGCCACTACGCTAGCACCACCCTACACATACACACACTACTGCATGCTAGGCCAGGTCCTTAGCCACTACGCTAGCACCACCCTACACATACACACACTACTGCATGCTAGCTCAGGTCCTTAGCCACTACGCTAGCACCACCCTACACACACACACTACTGCATGCTAGCCCAGCTCTTTAGCCGCTACACTAGCACCACCCTACACACACACACACACACACTACTGCATGCTGGCCCAGGTCCTTAGCCGCTACGCTACCACCACCCTACACACACACACACACACACACACTACTGCATGCTAGCTCAGGTCCTTAGCCGCTACACTAGCACCACCCTACACACACACACACACACTACTGCATGCTAGCCCAGGTCCTTAGCCGCT
>NW_027468870.1:4077142-4079642 GCF_046254945.1 Alosa pseudoharengus
TAAGTCAAGCAGAATGAGTACTGATGACCGAGCGGTCGCCCTGGCTTCTTTTAAGGCTTCTGTTACAGACAGCAGAGCCGTTTTGGTAGAGTGGCCGCTTTTGAACCCAGACTGATTTGGATCCAGAAGGTTGTTCTGTGAAAGGAAGTCAGAGACCTGTTTGGAGACTGCTCGTTCAATGCCTTTGGATAGGAAAGGCAGGAGTGAGACAGGGCGGTAGTTCTCGACTTGAGCAGGGTTGAGAGAAGCTTTCTTAAGTAACGGTGTTACCCGGGCCATTTTGAACGCTGTTGGAAATGTGCTGGAGGTTAGCAAGGCATTGATCACGTGTGTGATAGCTGGTGCGATGGTCGGGCTGATGGACTGAAGTAGGCTCGTAGCTATAGGGTCCAGCGAGCATGTGGTAGGACGGCTGCATGTCAGGAGTCTAGATACTTCATTCTCGGAGAGAGGCGTGAATGCTGAAAAAGATGATCTAGCAGTCCCTAGAGGTTGTAGGAGTGCGGTATCTGAGTCAGATGCGTTGAGTGGGCATGTAGAGAATTGACTGCTGATTGCCGCCACTTTGTTTGTAAAAAATGAGGCGAGGGTATCTGCAGTAAGGCTGGATGGAGGAGGAGGCATCTGAGGGTTGAGTAGCGATTTGAAGGTTGAAAAAAGCTTTCGAGTGTCTGTAGCGCTGTTGATTTTGTCATTGTAGAAAGCCGTCTTAGCAGCAGTGATGCTGGCTGAGAAGGAGGTCAGGAGTGTCTGGTAGTTTTTGAGGTCATCAGTTAGTTTGGATTTGTGCCATTTCCTCTCCGCGGCTCTGAGTTTGGCGCGCTGCGATCGGAGGGTAGCATTTAGCCATGGATGAGAGTGTTTTGATCGAGCTGGCCTTGTGGTAAGAGGGCACAGCTCGTCTAGACACGAGCTCAGTGTGGAGCAGAGCGAGTCTGTGGCCTCATTAACCTCCAGAGAGGAGAAGGTGTTGAGTGGAGGTAGACCGGAGGCAACCACAGAGGAAAAGTGCGTTGGAGACAGGTTCCGGATGTTGCGGCGGAACGTGACCATCGGCTGAGGAGCCGGAGGCTGTTCTGTCAGGCTGACGTTGAACTGGATGAAGAAGTATATGTATATGTGTGTGTGTGTGTGTGTGTATGTATATGTGTGTGTGTGTATGTATATGTGTGTGTGTGTGTGTGTGTACGTGTGTGTGTGTGTGTGTACGTGTGTGTGTGTGTGTGTGTGTGTACATGTATATGTGTGTGTGTGTGTGTGTATGTATATATGTGTGTGTGTGTGTATGTATATATGTGTGTGTATGTACGTGCATGTGTACGTGTGTGTGTGTGTGTGTGTGTGCATCCGTGGTGTGTGTGTGTGTGTGCATCCGTGGTGTGTGTGTGTGTGTGTGTATCCGTGGTGTGTGTGTGTGTGCATCCGTGGTGTGTGTGTGTGTGTGTGTGCATCCGTGGTGTGTGTGTGTGTATGTATATATGTGTGTGTGTGTACGTGCGTGTGTACGTGTGTGTGTGTGTGTGTGTGTGCATCCGTGGTGTGTGTGTGTGTGTGTGTGTGTGTGTGTGCATCCGTGGTGTGTGTGTGTGTGTGTGTGCATCCGTGGTGTGTGTGTGTGTGTGTGTGTGTGCATCCGTGGTGTGTGTGTGTGTGTGTGTGTGTGTGTGCATCCGTGGTGTGTGTGTGTGTGTGTGTGTGCATCCGTGGTGTGTGTGTGTGTGTGTGTGTGTGTGTGTGCATCCGTGGTGTGTGTGTGTGTATGTATATATGTGTGTGTGTGTACGTGCGTGTGTACGTGTGTGTGTGTGTGTGTGTGCATCCGTGGTGTGTGTGTGTGTGTGTGTGTGTGTGTGCATCCGTGGTGTGTGTGTGTGTGTGTGTGCATCCGTGGTGTGTGTGTGTGTGTGTGTGTGTGTGCATCCGTGGTGTGTGTGTGTGTGTGTGTGTGTGTGTGTGTGCATCCGTGGTGTGTGTGTGTGTGGTGTGTGTGTGTGTGTGTGTGTGTGTGCATCCGTGGTGTGTGTGTGTGTGTGTGTGTGTGTGTGTGTGCATCCGTGGTGACCGCACCTTTGGCTGCGTCTGTGGTGGCGGCTACTCGGGGCTCCTCCTCCGTCTCGTCCAGCAGCCTCAGCTCGGCCAATCGGCTCTGCAGCTCGGCGTCCAGCCCCAAGGCATTGTGGGCCGCGGCGAAGACCTCGCCGGGCAGGAGGGCGGCGTCGGTGACCAGCGGCGAGCAGGGCGGCGAGAGCGAGGACAGCGAGGAGCGCGGCGAGAGTGAGGTCATGGAGCGCGGCGTCTCCGACACACGCAGGGCCTGCGCACGCCAGCCCAGCCCCGCCCCCACCGACCCGCCAATCACCCCCCCGGGGCCCGCCTCCGACCCGCCAATCACGCCGGGGCCCGCCTCCGACACCTAGAATAGAAAATATTACACAATCAATTATGGTGCAATCATCCTTGCTTGATGTTCACACACACACACACACAGACACACAATTAT
>NW_027468870.1:4084642-4089642 GCF_046254945.1 Alosa pseudoharengus
GGTTGGGATTCTGGAAAGAATGCAGAAATGTCAAAGGATTATGGTCGCTATAAATAACAACAGGTGAACAACGCCCACTAACATAAACTTCAAAATTTTGAAGCACCCAAATCAATGCGAGGGCCTCCTTTTCAATAACTGAATGGTTTCTCTGATAAGATGCAAACTTCCGCGAAAAGAAGCAAACTGGATGTTCAACGCAATCATCGTCTTCCTGAATTAACACAGCTCCAGCACCGATCTTGCTGGCATCCACTTGAATTTTGAAAGGCTTTTCATGCTGGGGTGCCAGCAAGACAGGCGCGGAGGTTAAGAGCGTCTTTACACTGTCGAACGCTTTTTGGCAATCATCAGTCCAAACAAAACAATGCCTTTGACTTGAGTAAATCCGTTAAGGGGGCGACCACAGACGAAAAGTTTCTACAAAAACAGCGATAAAAACCAACCATCCCCAGGAAACGCATTAGCTCACGTTTAGTTTCTGGAACTGGGAAGTTATCGATTGCTCTCACTTTAGCTCGTATCGGACGCACTTGCCCCTGTCCTACCACCTTGCCCAGGTAGGTCACGGTCGCCCCAGCGAACTCACACTTTGCTAGGTTGACCGTGAGCCGTGCCTGAGCAAGGCGGTCAAAAAACGAGCACAGCCGCTTCAAATGAGACGACCAGTCGTTGCTCACAAGAACCATGTCGTCAAGGTACACTGTCACCCCCTCTAAACCAGCTACAACACGGTTCATTAATCGTTGAAAACAAGGCGGCGCGTTGTGGAGGCCAAACGGTAAGAAAACAACCCATTATGGGTAATGAACGCTGACAGTTTGCGTGCCCTCTCCGTTAACAAAACCTGCCAATACCCCTTCAACAGGTCTAGTTTTGTAACGAATTTCGCAGACCCTACCTGGTCTACGCAATCCTCTATTCGGGGTAGAGGAAACAGGTCAGGCTTGGTTACGGCAATCGGTACAGAAACTAAAAGTACCATCAGACTTCTTAACGAGGAGGCAGGGCGACGACCAGCTCGAGAAAGAAGGCTCAGCAAACCCATTATCTAACAAATACTGAACCTCCTTCTCCAAAACCTCCCTCTTCTCCAAGGGAACACGATAGAAACGTTGGCGGATGGGTTCAGCATCCCCAACGTTAATATCGTGCTCTAACACATTGGTCTGAGTAGGCACGTCTGAAAACAGAACTAAGAATTCCTTTAATAAGTCAGTTAACTCTTGTGTTTGTTTTGGGTCTAGATGTTTAAGAACTGGGGACAAGTTTTTTAATTGCCGAATTTTTCAAACGACCCTGCAAAACACAGTCATCCACCGTTTTCAACTCTTCATCCGGTGCTGCCAACGTCGGATGAACAGCACTTGAGAACGGGGAGCTGTCCACCAGCACCACGGGTTGGACTGGCGAAACAATACGATTGTCGCGGTCGCGATGGTAAAAAGGCTTGAGAAGATTCACGTGACACCTCCGTGTTCTCCTGCCCCTATCGGGGGTCGAGAGCACATAGTTGTCATTTAAACCACAACGCAGGACTTTATATGGCCCTGCGTATTTAGCCTGTAACGGCGAACCAACGACAGGGAGAAACGCAAGCACCCGGTCCCCCACACTAAACACTCGATGTTCGGAGCGACGGTCAAACAGTTTTTTCATTTTTTTCTGCAACTCCCAACCGGTCACTAGCCAATCTCGCTGAAAAGAGTCTACGGCAAAACCCCGAGACATAATCAGACAAATTATCTGGTGGATCCAAATCAGCCCACTGATCGTGAAGAGTAGATAGTAATCCACGCACTAGGTGCGCAAAGACAAGGTCGTTCGGGCTAAAACCCGTGCTCTCGTGAGTAACCTCCCTGGCTGCCAGCATCAGCCAGGGAAGGCCCTCTTCCCAATCACAATTCAGCTCAACACAATATGCTCGGAGCAGGGACTTCAAAGTTGAATGAAAGCGCTCGAGAGCGTGATATGCGGTCGCCAGATTTTGTTTAATACCCAATTGTCAGACTGTACAATTCTCGGCAACCCGAAAATGGATATGAATTGGCTAAGAGCCTTAACTCATTGAATGCCAAGCTGTTTTCGGAAGCTTTGTCCTAGAGTGCCAGCAATCTAGACCATTGTTGATGATTTTTGTACAGCCACAGCATATTCTGTGTTACATACAATGGCTCGTTTAAAAGGTGAGACTTTAAGCTCTCAGTGGGTGCAAACCGTGTATTTCTACACACCTCTGTTCCTGAGAAATCCCAAGCTAAACAGTGGCTAGTTTTCATCAAAATCGCTGTTTTTTTTCTAGAAATGGAGATAAAATGTCTTTCATGAAATATGAAGTGTTGCCTGTAAACTTTCCGGGAAGTGATCAGCGAGACCTGTCGAGACTGCCACCTAGTGATAGACCCACGAAAATGGGCTGGTTTTGACCTGACGTGCATGCGTCATTGATTCGACCCAAAGCGGCAACCGAGTTATGATAAAATGTCCAGAAAATGTCCAGATTGTGCGTTTTCATGAGTTTTCGATCGTCATATATTTCATTTCCATTCATCACAGAGTTCCCAAAATCACATATAATGTGTGTTAGAGTGTCTAGTTTCATAATAATAATAAAAAAGCTAAAAACTTAATATTACGTTTTTGGCACTCAATGAGTTAACAATTGACTTTGAATTGATCGAGCGCAAAGGGTAGGCGGCTGAGTAACGAGTAACCTGTCACATAACCGTGAGCAGGTACTCGCAACCACTTTTTGCACGGGCAAAGGACCAACGCAGTCAATTATAAGGTGCTCAAACGGTTGACACTCAGATGGTATGGGGCGCAGAGGGGCCGGTTTTAGGACCAAATTGGGCTTGCTCGTCAATTGACACGTAATACACGTCTTCACAAAACTGGCCACATCACGCTTGATGTGCTGCCAGTAAAAGTATCTCAGAACCCCGATCATATGTTTTTTTGACGATTTTGGATGATCGGATCACCAACGAGGAGATGGTCATGCGGAGACCACTTTCTCAGTAACACTCCGTCTTTAACATAATAACCCGTAGCTTCACTCCGAATTTCGTCGTCGTTTACCAGTTTGAAAAGCGGGCTAAGAGTCTCGTCGTTCTGCTGTTCCAATGACATTTCTTCACGACTGACCGAACAAGGGTAATCAGCCAGTGAAAACGTATTATCGGGTTTAACTGACTCCGCTCTACCAGTACTCTGTTGGCTGGCAGCGCGGGTCACAACACACGCAGGGAATACTTCGGGAAAATGTTTCACACTCTCATCAGAGTCTCCTATAGAGAGAGGCTTTTCACTAACCACCAAGGGTGGCACTAATTCAGACCAAATTCGTTTCCCCGCAAGATTATTGCCCAAGACCAATGAAATGTTATTAACTGGTTATTAACTTTTACAGGCCTAACAGCCAACTCCACTTCGCCCTGCACAAGCTCGCACTCCAGGCGCACTGTATGCAGCGGCACAGATAACGTATTCAGGCCTATGCCACGAATCAGTAATGAGTTACCCATGTAGGTTTTTGAGAGAATGGCAGCGCAGACTCGAGAACAAAAGAGCTGCTTGCTCGGTATCTCGCAAAATTGTCACGGGGACTTTGTCATCCCTACCAGGAAGTGACACAAAGCCCTCGGAAATAAACGGCTCGAACGTCTCTTCACCTTCTGCCGCACACAGAGATGTAGACGCAGGCCGGTCAGTAGGCGTCACCGAAGCCGGGGTCGCAGGCACATTAACAGCCAGGACCGACGGTTTGGCAAAAAAGGCTCGCGGTTTACTTTTAGCCTTCAACACCGGACAATCAGTCTTCCAGTGCCCTCGCCCCATACAATAATTACACGTCAAATCACGCAGAGGCGGCGAGTACTGAGTGGGACGTCGGTCGTGAACTGAGCCTACAGGTGGTAAAATGCTAGGACGCGGACGAAAATGTTCGCCCTTCACAGTAGCCGGGCGAGAACGATGCGCAATCTCCCACTCGTCAGCCAGCACAGCAGCCTGAGGAGCAGTCTGAACATCGCGCTCCATCATAAAAGTCGTAATATGTTCAGGGAGTGTCTGCTTAAACTGTTCTAGTAGGACCAAATCAATTAATTGCTCCATGGTGTTAATATTAGCTGATTTACACCACCGAACTCAAACTCCATATGAGACTGACCAGGTTTTCTCCGCATAGAACGAAAACGATGTCTATACGCCTCATAAGACTTCAGTACAGCAGATTTTACGTTCTCATAAATCTGACTCGGCCGGTCAGAACACATTGAAGGAGCAAAGTTCTCTCAATGTCTGACCAAGCATGGGCATCGGCGACTCGTTCAAAAAGCTGGAAAAAGGCATCAATATCAGACTCATTAAACGGCGGGACTAAACGCAGATGTTTTGCCACATTCAATTCAGCAGGAGGGTGGTGCTGGCCTGGCATCTTCCCCTCTCTAATGAGATTGAGGCGCTGCTGTTCAATGTCTAAGCGCACCTTTTCCAAATTTTGCCTACTAGCCTACTAGACTAGAAAGTCAAGCTAGACGGTGGTGGCTCAACAGACACTGCAGACGCTGGCAGTATCTGCTGTTCCACCAAACCAGCAACGACGGCACTTTTGGTCGACTCCTTCAATCTCCGCTGCATTAACGTTACCACAATATCATAACTCTCCGCAACCTCTAACAGGTGGTCTTTGTTCATTGTGTTAAGAAGAGCCATGGACAGAGCCTGCACAAAATCAGTAACAATTTGAGAAGCCATGACGTAGGCCAAACCAAATCAATCGACTATAACAAATTCAAAAATCAAACGAATAGGCGTAATTTCAAGGAAAAGTGACTTCCAACGCCCTTCTAAACCCCCCAAAACCCACTAAATCGTGGACCCTAGTCTTCAAACAGCGTGAGGCCGGGGATTTAAGCACTAGGACCCGCTTGTCCAAGCCCGCAATCCCGAAAGAGTTGTTAACAGACAACTCCGCAGGAATCGGAAGTGCCCCCGAG
>NW_027468870.1:4094642-4097142 GCF_046254945.1 Alosa pseudoharengus
CAGCCAGCTTATTACTGTTTGATACAAACTGCAGCACAGGCAGTGGGGAGGGGGGGGGGGGGGGTATAATAATCAGCAGTTGCTGATATATGATACTTTATGTTTTACATTGACTTTTAATTTGGACTAAATGGCTGCTTGCTGCTATAATAAAAAAAAAATGTAAAAAGGTAAGCTCAGATCACTGAAAACAACAGAACTGAGGCACTCCTGCATGAAACATAATGTGAGGTATCAGATGTGCACATCTCTTACTAAGCTCAGATCATGTAGGTGAGACAGGTCATGCACATCTCTTACTAAGCTCAGATCATGTAGGTGAGACAGGTCATGCACATCTCTTACTAAGCTCAGATCATGTAGGTGAGACAGGTCATGCACATCTCTTACTAAGCTCAGATCATGTAGGTGAGACAGGTCATGCACATCTCTTACTAAGCTCAGATCATGTAGGTGAGACAGGTCATGCACATCTCTTACTAAGCTCAGATCATGTAGGTGAGACAGGTCATGCACATCTCTTACTAAGCTCAGATCATGTAGGCGAGACAGGTCATGCACATCTCTTACTAAGCTCAGATCATGTAGGTGAGACAGGTCATGCACATCTCTTACTAAGCTCAGATCATGTAGGTGAGACAGGTCATGCACTGTAACGGTTTAGTGTGGGTGGGCGGGGGGAGGGGGAGGGTGCAAACCTGTGGCGCTCCACGTGCTTCTCCTGAACCACACTCCCACCCAGCAGGGAAATGAGGCCTGCCGCTAACTACGCTTAGCCTTTATGCTAACTACGCTTAGCCTTTATGCTAACTACGCTTAGCCTTTGTGCTAACTACGCTTAGCCTTTGTGCTAACTACGCTTAGCCTTTATGCTAACTACGCTTAGCCTTTGGCTAACTACGCTTAGCCTTTATGCTAACTACGCTTAGCCTTTATGCTAACTACGCTTAGCCTTTGGCTAACTACGCTTAGCCTTTGGCTAACTACGCTTCGCCTTGTAGGTGGTAAAGTTGCGAAGCCATCCTAGCACTCTGTTTTTTTCTATATTTTATATCTATATTTTATATATATTTTTAAATATAAATAAACACAAAAACGACACTTTCACTTCTCAACCCAAAGCATATGTTAACAACCCAACCCTTAGTCACAGTTTTCATTTTCTGTTATGTCTCTCACCTCAGCGGGGATGTCTGTCTGGGATTGGGCGTCAGAATAGAGGCGTGGGATCGACAGGTTGGAGTTGGCCAATGACGTGCTGCTGGCCCACAGATCTGACTGAGAGCCCGCCTCCAGCTGGAAGCCATCTTTCAACGCAGCCAGTTTCTGCAAAAGCACCAAACACAGGTCAACACTTAACGCACGCACGCACGCACGCACGCACGCACGCTAACCTGTTGTAGAAAGAAATTGCTGATCTTTAATGCAATATCTACATTGCCCCCTTATCAGCAAACATTCATCCAATGTTCCAAAGGCACATTCTGTTTACTAATCTGATATCATTTTAAAAAGGTTAACTGAGAAAACATTGGAGAACCCTTTTGCAATTATGGAAGCACCTAATGTAATCTGAAAACTGCTGCCCTGATTAAAATAAACAATGCAACTGTTGAAATTACTAAGTGACCCCAAACTTTTGACTGGTAGTATACTATTTAATTTATCATCAAATAAATTGTTGTAAAATAAACCCTTGAATAGTAATGTTCAAATTCAAGTGTGACCTTGCTGTGCTGCATGAAATATAAAAAACAAAGCAGCAGCTAACTGCCTCACAGCACATCCTCCATCTAGAGTAGAGGTGCATGTATTAGGATGTTTACGGTAAACGGATGGAGGTATTCACCACATTAGCAGAATTCAAACCTGACATGATGTGCCTTCCTAAAAAATACTCCAAATGGCAAACATGAAATTATCATACTCAGACACGCATACACACGCACACACGCGCACACGCGCACGCACGCACGCGCACGCACACACACACACACACACACACACACACACACACACACACACACACACACACACACACACACACACACACACACACTGCAGTGATCAGTCACACTGTGGAGCACTTGATCATCATTATCAGGAGTGTGTAGCAGAATGGGCCGTCCACACACACACACACACACACACTTGATCATCATTATTAGGAGTGTGTAGCAGAATGGGCCGTCCTGCTAAACAGCAATGAGGAGAACAGCAGTGAGCACTTAGCACGCTCACACAGTGTGACTGATCACTGCAGTGTGTGTGTGTGCGTGTGTGTGTGTGTGTATGTGTGTGTATGTGTGCGTATGTGTCTGTGTATGAGTGTGCATGTGTGTTTTCGTGTGTGTGCGTGCATATGAGCCTGTGTCTAAGTGTGTATGTGTGTGTGTGTGTGTGTGTGCTTCAGTTAGCACATGCACCCTGTGTGACTAATCACTGAAGAAACCACCACAACAATGACAGCACTTATGATTACAGGTGAATTAAGAAAAAT
>NW_027468870.1:4099642-4103667 GCF_046254945.1 Alosa pseudoharengus
AAATTCATCTCATATAAAGACCTTGTTGTAATACACAGAACATCGCTAGCAATGATTTATGATGAATGATTGATGGGCAGCCGTGGCCTACTGGTTAGCGCATCGGACTTGTAACCAGAGGGTTGCCGGTTCGAACCCCGACCAGTAGGCACGGCTGAAGTGCCCTTGAGCAAGGCACCTAACCCCTCACTGCTCCCCGAGCGCCGCTGTTGTTGCAGGCAGCTCACAGCGCCGGGATTAGTGTGTGCTTCACCTCACTGTGTGTTCACTGTGTGCTGAGTATGTTTCACTAATTCATGGATTGGGATAAATGTAGAGACCAAATTTCCCTCACAGGATCAAAAGAGTATATATACTTATACTTATTTAGCAATAGCAGCAACAGCAAGCCGAGGCTAACTCCTCTGCTCAGCTAGCCCAAGCTAACTCCTCATCTCAGCTAGCCCAAGCTAACTCCTCCTCAAGCTAACTAGCCCAAGCTAACTCCTCCCCAAGCTAACTCCTCCGCTCAGCTAGCCCAAGCTAACTCCTCATCTCAGCTAGCCCAAGCTAACTCCTCATCTCAGCTAGCCCAAGCTAACTCCTCCTCAAGCTAACTAGCCCAAGCTAACTCTTCCCCAAGCTAACTCCTCCGCTCAGCTAGCCCAAGCTAACTCCTCCGCTCAGCTAGCCCAAGCTAACTCCTCCGCTCAGCTAGCCCAAGCTAACTCCTCCGCTCAGCTAGCCCAAGCTAACTCCTCCGCTCAGCTAGCCCAAGCTAACTCCTCCGCTCCACTTTATACAGATGAGGCTGGCTCTCAAACAGTAAGCCCAAGCTAACTCCTCCGCTCCACATTACAGATGAGGCTGGCTCTTTGAAACAGCAAGTGAAAGGAACGGATGCAGTAGCTAGTTAGCAGCTAGCTGTGTGTCCAGTTTTATAGATCAGTAAGGATGTTGGAAGGGTCATCTGGAGCCGCAGGTAACCCCGAACCCTCACTGTAGCCCTCTGAGAAACACTCCAGACCCAGCATGAGCCTCCGGTTAGCATTAGCGATGGGCTGGCCATTAGCGGTGGGCTGTCTGTGTGTCTGTGTGTGTGTGTGTGTGTGTGTTTGTGTGTGTGTGTGTCTGTACGTGTGTACGTACGTTTGTGTGAATTACTGCGTGTGTGTGGGTGTGTGTGTGTGTGCATTACTGCGCGTCTGCGCGTGTGTGTGTGTGTGTGTGTGTGTGCGCGTGTGTGTGCGCGTGTGTCTGTGTGTGAGTGTGAGTGTGTGTGTGTGTGTGTGTGTGTGTGTGTGTGTGTGTGTCTGTGTGAGTGTGAGTGTGTGTGTGTGTGTGTGTGTACCTGCATGAGCTCCTGCTTCTCCTTCTCCCCAGTGCTGATGGCCTCCCTGATGCTCTTCACCTCCCTCAGTATAGCCTGCGCCTCCTGCGGCTCCAACCCATACGCCCTGCTGCTGCTGGACACCTTGTGGTTGATCCTGGTGGGGGGGGAGGGAGAGAACAGGGAGAGGGGGAGAGGGAGAGAGGGAGGAGGAGAGAGAGAAAGAAAGAGAGAGAGAGGGAGAGAAGGAAAGAACAGGAAGGGAGCAGAGGTTAGAGCATTCTTAATGCCAACTCAACTCCATAAACCAGAAACATGGCCGGACAGAGTGTTACCATAGTTACAGTACCACAATCCTTTAACCCAACTAGTAGCCCTGAGTGCTCTTTACGAGTCCAATAGTTACCATAGTTACTGAAATGCTTTAACCCAACTAGTAGCCCTGAGTGCTCTTTACGAGTCCAATAGTTACCATAGTTACTGAAATGCTTTAACCCAACTAGTAGCCCTGAGTGCTCTTTACGAATTTGAACCCGAGTCCAACAGTCACCATAGTTACCACAACTCTTAGTAGCCCTGAGTGCTCTTTTGATGCATCTACACACACTCAGACACAAGGCTCAAAACCAGCCCCCCTCTGGCAACACACTGCCTGAAGGTGTGCACTCTCAAACACTCACACCTGCCTCATCACGCTAAGGTATCAAAAAAACATTCATCTATCTACACCTACCTGAAAAGCAACATTTATTTGAAGTATTTAAAGTATTTATTTTCAATATGAAACAAAAATACAGATATGATTAGAAATGCATTGCTACTGAAAGCCTTGTATAAAATACACCCTTTCTGAATGCAGTGCTTCCCTGGGATTCAGAAAACCCCATGGGAGTTACTGCAGCCAGGTGAGCAGGTGAACAGGTGAGCAGGTGAGCAGGTGAACAGGTGAGCAGGTGAACAGGTGAGCAGGTGAACAGGTGAACGGGTGAGCAGGTGAACAGGTGAGCAGGTGAGCAGGTGAGCAGGTGAGCGGGTGAGCAGGTGAACGGGTGAGCAGGTGAACAGGTGAACAGGTGAGGATGTCGGTGCCCATGTGATGCTGACGTGAGGAATGAGGTCATGTGTGTGTGTACTGTCTGTGCTCTGCAGAAATACCTGCTCTCATAAAAAAAACGACTCTAACACACAACTCTGACCTGACAGAGTGTGTGTGTGTGTACGTGTATGTGTGTACGTGTTTATGTGTGTACGTCATATGCGGTCAGTGAGGTGTATGATGTGTGTGTGTGTCATGTGTGGTCAGTGAGGTGTCTGGTGTGTAGTGCACAGGCCTCTATTAGGGCGGTTTACAGACCACAACACAAACACAGCTGACGTACAGAGGTTGTTATCAAACACCTTTCATCACACATCAAACGGCTGCCTTCGGCCACGGGCTCCATCAGAGTTAATATTTACTGATCTATTAAAGGTTTGACTGTTGCTTATCGCACTAATACAGTTCCGTCGGGGCGGAAGGACAACAACATAAAACTGGCATATCTGCATTTCATCAAAACAGCACACCGGTTTCACTGAGAGAACACACACACACACACACCTGAGGACATATCTGTCAAGGCACCCTTTTTTTAAACCAACATTCATAAACAGCAAAAATATTAATAAATAGCCTTTAATACTGATCTGAGACCAGCTACTGTGTATCAGATATACTGGCTACAGTAAGCAGTTTGGCCTTTAATACTGATCTGAGACCAGCTACTGTGTAACAGTTATACTGGCTACAGTAAGCAGTTTGGCCTTTAATACTGATCTGAGACCAGCTACTGTGTAACAGTTATACTGGCTACAGTAAGCAGCATGTTTGGCCTTTAATACTGATCTGAGACCTGCTACTGTGTATCAGTTATACTGGCTACAGCAGGGGTGGGCAAACTGCGGCCCGCGGGCCGGATCCGGCCCGCCAAGCACTTTTATCCGGCCCGCCGAGCATTTCACTTAGTTATCGGGCTGCTCGCTATTTTTTTCCTGCGATAGAGACGACGTTGGTTAGCTTTACTGCAAACTGCTTTTCACTCTCCTTAGATAACGTTTACAATGTCAATGTCAAAACATCATGTTAAATAGAGATAACATCATGTTAAACTAAGTTAACTCTTAGTTATCTCCTTTGCAGCAGATCTAACGTGAACATTATGTGATCCATTTAATTGGGAACGCGTCTGCACTCACGAGAGGGAGAGAGAGCCGCAGGTTCCAGCTGGCTTGTCATTGTTGATAATTGATATCTCCTTCTTATAAGAAACTTTTAAAAGGAAATCATGAAGGCAACAGTAGTTCCCACTACTGACCATTTAAAAACTGTGAGAGGGCCCAGCCGTAGGTACAGCACTAGCCATAGCGGAGCAGGCAGAAGATCTTTGAGAAATAAACGTGAATTAAAGCGACTGTCTTAAAGCGACAATGCACAATTTATACATTTGTTAAACAGCATAAAATTAGCAGTATTTTAAAGCAATTAATATTTGAAAACAAATACTTTTCATACTAAATTATAGGCTATAGAAAATGTATTTTTTTATGCGTGTGCCGTTGGGGGGGTGTTGTGCGGCCCGCCGGCCAATTTTCAAAACCCAATGTGGCCCTTGAGCCAAAAAGTTTGCCCACCCCTGGGCTACAGTAAGCAGCATGTTTGGCCTTTAATACTGATCAC
>NW_027468870.1:4108863-4111363 GCF_046254945.1 Alosa pseudoharengus
GTGTGTGAAGTGCTCAGTGTGATTTTAAGAGCTGAAAAGATCAGTCAGTACACTCAGCCTCTCATTCAACCCTGTCCCTGTGTGTGTGTGTGTGTGTGTGTGTGTGTGTACTCCTCTGTCTCCCAGGATAAACCAGGTGCGATCAGCATGCCTGACCTGTACGATGCCCTTTCGCTGGCCAGCGTGAGCGACGCCCGGCAGGTGCTGCTGATGCCAGCCCAGACTGGCACCAATGGGCAGAGTGGCCACCACGGCCTGCAGAGCTTCCAGGACATGCTGCTCAGGCTCTGAGAACAGCGCACACACACACACACACACACACACACACACACAGCCATAGTAGCAGTAGCCTCCTGGACTGCAGAGTAGTGGCAGATTCAGGATAAAGATGCACAAGTGCGCTCGGTGGTCAGTGTTTATAAACATTAAGCCGTGCAGGGTCAGAGGTCAGAGAAGTGGCTTTGTTTGTAGCCATAGCAGCCACATCTGAGTAGCACACTCTGTATATAAGGTACACCTCCCCAGGACACAGAGCAACACAGCGTCTCTTCTAGACTCAGATGCTGTTTTTATCTTTGAAAACTTTGACCTTATGTTTTGTCGATTATTGTACAGTCTAAGCTGCCGTTGTTCTCTGACTAGAGCTTATCTAGAGCATGATCGTCTGCTGAGAGCTTTCACCAGTGTGTCCATGACAGCTTCAGGTTTTTAACGCGGCCAGTTTTACTGCAGTATTTGTCCCCTGACTGGGCACAGAGGCTACTGGTCCAAGCCCACCTCGGACCTGACCCTTTCTTGCTGGCATGGCTAAAGCTAAGGTGACACAAAGGACGAGAAGGCCGCGTTTGTTCCAGGCCGTGTCTCACTTTCGCTGCGCTAGCCAGTACTGCCCCAAGAGTGAGCGGCCACACTGACAGGTCAGGTTTGCTTTTCAGAGGTAGCCATTCTTCATGTGACATGTTTAAGTTGCTATCTCTGCCCTTACGCAACAGTGCAGGACAGAAGGCCTCTTTGTCCGGCTGTTGTTGTTAAGTGTTCTAGAATGACAGTGAGCAGCCCAGGGCAGTGTTCCGCTCACCTCTCACACACGTTCTACGTTCTCTTCTGTCCAGGAGAATGTTCTTGGCAAACGTGTGCTTTGTTTTGCATTAACACGTTCAAATTTTATTCATGATATGTTTTATTTTTGCAAATAATATTTGTTACTTAAAATGTAGGCAACAGGGTGGGTGAGGACTTGTTTAAGACTTGTTTTTGTATGTTCATTGCCTCTGTAAGTATCCATTGTGATAGTGAATTACTGTTATGAAATATGATTGTTAAGTACATTTTAGGTGCCAATTTCCTCAAACTGATATAACCCATTACTTTTATAAGCCTTTAGAGTTTAGCAAGGTGCTCATTTTATCGTAAAATAGAGAAAGATCCACCCAACACTAGTCAACCAGAGCCAGAGACACAAGTTTCAGCTGTTCTACAGAGTATCTGTTCTGATATCTGAACAGTTCTGAACAGTAACTCAAGTTCTATTGTCATAGTCAAGTGTGGGTTGTTTAACACACCCGATTATGACGCGTATCTTACCGTAACAGTTGACCTCATGCATACCTCTATGTGTGATTGTTGGCCTGAGCCAGGATATCATAGTCTTATTTCTTATTTTATTTTCTAATCAAGACAGTCTACCATTTGTGTTTCAAGGCTGATGAAACTGGAATTGCATTTTAAAGACATGAAGATGCGTGCTTTGTATGAAGCATGCTAGGTCCTGGGGTTGGGGTAACGTCACATAGCACATTTCTCCCGTCGTGGCTGTTACAGCTGTGTTATGAGATAGCCACTGGCAAGGGTTGAACTCAGACACGTTTGCAGACACATGATGTTCACGGCATAGACACACATTGGTAATGGCTCCTTAACTTAAAATTCTAGTAACATTATTTAGGTTAGCTGTGTGCTGACCGGAAATCTAAGGCTTACAGATACGGTCGACTGCAAAGTTTATTTCCCAGTGTCTGGGAGAAACTCCATCCTTATTATATGCTGGGATAATGTGTTATGAGCCAGTAGCATAGCCTGCTGGTGCAGGTGATTCATATGGAGTGGCTTTTCGCCCAGCGTAGGAGACACCTGATAATGTAAACAAACTCTGCTGCCTGAGGATATAGCTGGCTGAAAGTCAACAGCCTCTGCCCTCGAGAGCACCACATGAGCACATAATATAGTTCACACACCTCCTGGTTTCTGCGATGAGCAAACACACTCAAAACACATGTGATGAGCAAAGTCCAGCCCTGAATGTATGTAGGTGTCTATACCTTGCAGCTATCAGCCTCGCTCAGTATTTACTTGGTGGATGGTTGGTTTGTGGCAATCATGGACAACAGATTAAGTAAATTAGCCTTGTGGCTATAATCTGGCCCAATTATATATTGTGCATTGTCCCTGTCAAATAAACGTAAATAAATAAATACATTTAACAAATCGAAGCATTTTTATC
>NW_027468870.1:4116363-4146363 GCF_046254945.1 Alosa pseudoharengus
ACCATCAGCGACACATGCTAACTGAAACAACTTATGAACAAGTAATAACGTTCCAAGACATAGTCAAACTATTAGGCCTAGGTGAATTTACAATCGCACTCATTGGAATATTTTTAGTTTCACAGCAAAACGGCAGCTAGGGGAACGCAAATTTGCGAGTGAACACTTCTTGTTAAACTCACCTCATCAAGTCTTTCATTTAAGCCACCGTTGGCTGAAGAAAAAATAACATAAAGAGAGGCCACTATGCTTGCCTGTCATTCTCACTTGTCACTTTCTCTCAGTATCTCATCCTCGCATGAAATATATTAGCGGGAGATTCACATGCTCAAGGAGCTTTCCGGAGAAGTTGGATGCCTGCTCGTTTTAAGTAAAAAATCGTAGCGGCGTATTTTGATGTGAAAATGCGTGGTTGCTACGCAAAATGTGTACAGGCTGGCAGGTCTGACACAGCTAAATGTGGTATTAGGAAGCATTCACTACTGCTGGTCAGTTGGAAAGGGACTTCAATAGGCCAATGCAAGGGCGTCACGGTCACTTAAGACTTTAAAATGCCACTGTCTGATGCGAAGGTCACTGTACTCCACCTTGTAGTTGCCATCCCCGTGCTCACGCAGCATGTGCTGGGCGTACTCGATCAGATCTCTGGACAGGGTCTTGGAGCTCTGGCTGGGGATGCTGGCCTGGGCTTCCATGTCTGGAGAACAATAGGAGCAAACAGGGACCCAGGTTAAAATAAATAAATCAATATTCTCTCTCTCTCTCTCTCTCTCTCTCTCTCTCTCTCTCTCTCTCTCTCTCTCTCTCTCTCTCTCTCTCTCTCTCTCTCTCTCTCTCTCTCTCTCTCTCTCTCTCTCTCTCTCTCTCTCTCTCTCTCTCTCTCTCTCTCTCTCTCTCTCTCTCTCCTCTCTCTCTCTCTCTCTCTCTCTCTCTCTCTCTCTCTCTCTCTCTCTCTCTCTCTCTCTCTCTCTCTCTCTCTCTGTGAAGGCAAAAACAATAAAGGCCCTAACAATATCCATAAAAAACACTTTACACTTCTGCAAAGACCAGTGTCTAGTACTCGTTTCCACAGGACTTGAGGTAAAAAAAAAAAAAAAAAAAACTTGTGTGAGTTGTTCCTTCCACACAAAACACATCATGTTTCCTCCACAGATTATGATCAGATGATGTGTGTTGAAGGGAAGGAGGGATGGTTCGCCTCTTCATGATGACGCATCTGTTCTTGGTGGCCTAGCAGAGCATGAAGTATACTACAACAGGCTGTATGTCAGAAGTCCCTGTCCTAGAAATCTCTAAAGCGTTCAAACGCATTATGAACGCAGACTTCAAACAAGTTGTGTCTATTCAAAGATAATACAATGGCTTCCATTGAGTTGTCGCCAGAACTTTAATGGAAAGTGAGCCGTGTTGGCAACAAATCAACAGTTTAACATGCTGTCCTCAAAGCTCAGAAGAAATGATGACATTCATTCTCATACGCTCATCTGTCTTTACTACAACAGGGCACCTCTTGTGCATGCGTGGGGGTCTGGGGATGGTGGCGCCACAGAACTCCACATGCCCCGGGACTTACCTTTGATCACATATGGCTTCTTTATCAAGAGTTCGTCTGGCTCCACATCCATGGCTTCAGTGTTGGTGAGCTAGAAATAAAAACCCAGTTGAAGCTATGAAGGGCTTCACTAAACAACAGCATCCCAAGACAATGCGTCTCAAACACGATATGTAAATATCCAACACACACCTCATACAATGCATCACTACTCTAGTGTCAGCTAACAAATAATCTGATTTGTTTACATGGACGATGACAGACAGTACATCAGGAAATCATTTCAAATATTACAAATTGCGGAGGAAGAATAGTTTTGCTTGATTCCCCAAAGAAGGCTTGTAACTGTACTTAAATAGTAAGTCAACAAAGGTAACACTTTATAATAAGGTGCCATAACAAATAGCAAACAAGTCATTACCTAACCCTTTATTAAAGGACCAGTAAGTAGGAAATAATGGAAAATAAATGGTAACCATTCCAAAAATGATCACCATTTGTTGTCAGAGAGTAAGGAAACACGATGAATTGAAGTAATGGCTTATTTGACAACATTACTCTAACCCGTAAAACCCCGTAAAACCCATGAAAAAAATGAGTTACGGGGCGAAATCTCTTGGAATTTTCGTTTATGTTTTGAACGATTAATTTTAGAATAGCGTATTAATAATGGGCTATTTGTGTTGCCAAATTAGCAAAGCCAACTGTCAACTTGCTGTCAGTTGTATTCATGAACGCCTACGAGAGGCAGGCAAATCGTCAAACGAAGAATATCAAGTCTGACGCAGAGCTGGCCATATTTCTCCACCACAGGTAGCCTAGGCTAAACTTCATCTGCATCGCTAACTTCAGCTAAATACTGTATGTTACGTTGGTTAGAAAGGTTTTTTTGTTTTCACTGTTTCTGTAATGTGTAGCTGGGTCATGGTTGGAGAAACGTTATAGCAGCTACAGGTCAACTAACGTTAGCTAAGTCTTCATTACATCTGGCAACCCAGACAAGGCTCGCGTCTGGTAGTCTTGAGAAAGTTCACCAGTGTTTTGATTTTGGCCTACAGAACGTTCAGTAACAGCCCTACAAATCGCTCCTTTAATATTTGTAAACTGTTACAAAAATATCTATTTGGCACAACTTAGTAGTTACACCATAGTTACTGGTGTAAGAAATGCAATGAAATTGTGTTTGTAAAGATGTAAAGTGCATATTGGACATTGGGGAGGGATTGGGGAGGTGGGTTGTGGCTTAGGCTGTGTAGAGATTGTGTGTGAGTGTTGGGGGTGGTGGGGGCAATAAAGACATAAAACTATTAACCAAATAGATATTTTAGTAACAATTTACAAATATTAACAGCTACTTATTATGGCACCTTATTATAAAGTGTTACCCCAAGTTCCAGTTGGCACTGTTCAGTGGCCCTGCCCTGATGTGTGAGACTCAGGCTCTAGTTCAGTGTTTCTCAACTGGTGGGTCGGGACCCAAAAGTGGGTCGCGGAACCGTTCAGGGTGGGTCGCGGAGCTTGTGTGCCCCCCCCCCCCGGCGCATATTTCAAATGCTACCTTATCAGATCTGATATCAGACCTTTCAGATCTAATGGGTCAAAATGGGACAGAAACCCTGTCTGTGTGTGTGTGTGTGTGTGTGTGTGTGTGTGTGTATTGGTGGCACATGAGAGCATGAAACCATCAAAACGAAAATGCCACATGGAAACTAAGCACCCTGTCAAAAACAAACCTGGCGAGTGTTTTGAAAGGTGACATCAGGAGTTGAAGGCTTCACAAATGTAATAGTTCCAGTCGGCCTACAGGGGCTTTGCGTGTCTTACCATGTACCACACACACACACACACACACACACACACACACACACACACACACACACACACACACAGACACACACACACACACACACACATCAAAACTAAAAACAAGTTCCGGTCGGCCTCCAGGCGCTTTGCGTGTCTCACCATGTAGCTTGCCGTATCGGTTGGCTTGAACGGCTAAATATATGGGCCGCAACTTCATGGGCATGTGAAATTGTGGGTCCCAAAGCCAGACCAGTTAAGAACCACTGCTCTAGTTCATATATTACCTTAGGCTGACGAATAGGCAGAACAGTTTTGGTGTCATGTTGCAGTCCCATCTCCCTCAAGTTCTGCTGAACCGTTTTCCGGTCATCCCACGCGTTTCTGATCTGAGCACTGCATATGAGATCGGACACACGTCACTATCACATGGCAGTCAACAGCGACAAATCTGCGGTTATTGGCAGGTATTCCAAACTAAACTATAAAACACTTCTGTCAGTTAAAATAGTCAGTTTAAAAAAAATGGTAATTGGCCTTTCCATCCTGAAGGTCCCACACTGAGGCATCTTTCTCTTGCTTTCGCTGACCTCTTCTGGTCATCATGAGAACCCTCTTTACTTCGTTAAATCCAGGCCTATTGCAATGCTCATGATTAAGGGATGCAGTCACACAAACATTCAATCTGACTATTGAACTGTCAAATGTAACGATGACCTAGGGCCCCGTAACAGACGGAATTACTGTAAAATGTTCACGTTAATTACAATGTGATCCAACAGAAGCTGATGGCTTGAAATGCAATCGGTCTTCGCGTCTAATAGAACACTCAGCCAAGTGAAAGGTTATGGTGATTCAAATACAATCCAATGACTGCGATGGTTGTTGTTTTATGAAGTAATCTATGAAGTAATCCATGAAGCACAAAGATCAGTGGACACATCAGGTAACATTATTATCCGCTAATAGTTAGATGGCTAACAGCTACGTTAGCTTGTCCATGCACTCAATGCACTTGATGCACAGAGGAGTTTCAGTACGCTTCATCACGCAGTAATTATTTCAGAGAAACAAGAAGAATCCCCAGGCAATATATGATAACATGTTATGACACAACTAGCGACATTTTCTGCTTCCCAATGAAAACCCAGCTAGTCTACTAGCAGCTGGAGGGCAAAACACATGGAACTACATTACATTGAGGGGCTAATTTAGATAACCACAACATGTGTCTTACCATTCAATCGTTGGAGCTAGCTTCCTCCTTAACTTCGTTCTAAGCTTCTTTCTGTCTTTCGTGTAATCAAACTTCTTTCGCTTGGAGGATTTCTTAGCCTTTGGCATTGTTTTTGTAGGTTAGCACTCTCGTTACAGTAACTTTCACGTCCCGAAGTACAGACGACAAAACACGTGTGTCGGGATCACGTGACATATGTCGCTTCTCTTAGCTGCGCTTGATGATGACGTAACCAGCAATGCGGCGACCACAGCTGTAAACCTATTTTATACAGTCTATGCTGTAAACACAGTTTGCATCCCAAAACAGCATCTCAACCTGTCTATGGAACCATAAGTATGCTGTTGCTAGCAAATATATCCATATTACAGTTGATATAGCCTGTTAAATTATACACATAGAGCATCATGCTTTAGCCTGATATGTATTGCAACATTGCAATCACATTTTGTGGACACTTTGTTGCCAAAATTCTACAAACTCGGACTCAGATTGGCTTGGTCCTTGCTATGGCGAGGATTGCACACAGACCAATGGGATGTGTTTTTGGTACACAGACTATTCGAATAGCCTAGGCCTCAATGTTTTCAAATAGCCTCTGCAATTTGCAGAATCAGTTCAGGAGCACTAGGCCTACATCGATTTGTCTAGGCTGCTAAAGAGTATTTCCGTACTCTGATGACATCTACCTAAACAATTGTGTGCAAATATGATAGTGGAAAGGAAATAAAAGTGTTTTCAACTAAAAGCACAATCACTTCAGGACCAACATATGATCTATTACCAACTATGTACCCTGTAAATGCTGTCTCAACAGCACAATTGGCTATTTGCACTACTGGTTAGATGTAAAATGCCATTTTGTTGCACATGTAGCCTATTTGACTTGTGCAATGACAATAAAGTTGAATCTGATCTATAGGCCATTTTGGTCAAAAGGAAAGTATCCTGCTACCAAGCAAGGATCAGAATAAGGCATTGTTCCACATACAGGTCATCTATGACCTTTGACCCTATGATGATTGCATCCATTACTAAACTGGGCCGTGTTTCCCAAAACCATAACTTTTCCACTTTGTTGGTTGCAATGCAATTTCCCATTGCCAACCAACTAAGTTGCTTACAGGTTAACAACTATGGTTTTGGGAAACACACCCCAGGTCATGGATGGATTATGAACTTTCGGGCCCCTGGGCCCAGATGTATTAAGGGCTCCCCACTAATTGTCACATATGTTTGGGTGTACTCCCCCAGAATTTTTTTAATTTGTTTAATGTGATTTCCTGTATTCTGGTGCATTTTGGGGATGGGCAATACTAAATTCAATCAGATTCATAGCCTACATCCTGATGTGTTGATATTGAGGCAATGATTCCATGCAAAGGCTTGGGCTTCAGGCCCCCCTGACACCTTGGGCCCCTGGGCCTGGGCCCGGAAGGCCTGTGCAGTAATCCATCCCTGCCCCAGGTCAGTAGTTTCATATTTACAAAATTTTTTAATGTGAGACACCAACCATCCAGCAGTACGCCAGTTTAAAACAAAGTCAGTTTTACTCGTTTTAATAGTTTCAATAGACAGTGTAGAAAATAGTTTCAATAGACAGAAGTAGAAAATGATTAGAAACATATTTGCCCACTCTGTAAATGCTGTTATGGGCAAACACGTTTGTGCCTCCCCATAGTGTGAGTATACCACTGTGCAAGACATCAACTTATTTCAACCCTTACCCAAAGCCCAGACACTTTGGGGAAGTGCCATCTACACAATACAGCTGCTCTAAGCCACAAGGCTCTGGTGACGGAGTCTTCTCTTTCATAGCCATAGCTAGAATGATAACACAACAGGAGGAAGGGAGGTGTGAGGGAAGAAAAGAGAGAGAGAGAGAGAGAGAGAGAGAGAGAGATGGGAAGAAAGACAGAAAAGGTTGTACAGGATAACAAGTGGTTGGGGCGATATAATTACCTTCTGAGAGGTCTGTATGTAGTACTTCAAAGACAATTTATAGTTACAACACTTTGATGCAACTAAAACACAGAAGCACCAGTCAAGACATCTGCTTGTGCAACTCATGTAGTATTTCGTAACACTGAACTCAAACAACCCCCATCACCATGAATACATTTCATGACCTTAGCATCAGCTCCCTGCACAATAACACCAAATTTAAACATAAAATGCCATAATTGTGTAATAGACACAGGTAAGTAGGCTGTTGAATATAATTTAAAATGCCATAATTGTGTAATAGACACAGGTAAGTAGGCTGTTGAATGTAATGTAAAATGCCATAATTGTGTAATAGACACAGGTAAGTAGGCTGTTGAATGTAATGTAAAATGCAATAATTGTGTAATAGACACAGGTAAGTAGGCTGTTGAATATAATGTAAAATGCCATAATTGTGTAATAAACACTGTTAAGTAGGCTGTTGAATAATAAACATAGATAAGTAGGCTGTTGAATATAATGTTAAATGCCATAATTGTGTAATAAACTATAGATAAGTATAGGCTGCATGATACTGAAAGTCCTGTGGCACAACAGTTTCATCTTGTCATTATGGTGTAAATGCAATAAGAGGTCCCAATGTCCACACGGCAACACAACCAATCAGGTGAGCTGCACAATGCAGTGATAAAGCATTATTTAAATGTTGCTTCTGGCATGACAGTTATTTTATATTGATTCAAAATGATACGTGTGTACTATTGGCCAACCTTTAAATGTAATACCTGGCAACGAAACAAATTAACAAATTCTCACAGATTCTATTCTTGAAATAATACAAATATTATGAAGTTCAGATGTGAGATTAAATTTGTAAGTCACTCTGTGTTTATCTTGACTTTATTTGGCAATCTGATCGTGAGACTTCGGGGTAAGAATAGAACTTCTGAAGGAACAGCAGCAGAGTGGGGAGATGGATATCTAAATGCCATGTCCTTTCAGTAGTGCTGCCTGTCGGCTTTTAAAGAGGCTCAACTTCTTCACCATTAAAGCAAGTAGCTGTAACAACCAAAGGAAGATACTTCTATCAGAGCTGTGAGCCATCTGTAATCTGTATCAGCTGGACCTATCGGATTTCTCACATTTTGTTTTCAAATAATTAAAATATTGATGAGCAAATCCAAATAGGCCCTCTTTCAGGCCTACACATGCAGGTGAAAGAACTTGTATCTGTCTATGTATGTATGTATGTATGTATGTATGTATGTATGTGTCTATGTTATCTGGATTATGGGGTTGCACTTGACTGATACAGTAGGCTACATGCCTCTAGATGTCCCTATAGTATTACCCCCATTAAATGTTGTCTTACACACGAATCATTGGGCGTGGCAAGGCAGCAGAATAGGTCCGAGTTTTACATGCTGTCACACTGCAAGGAATGAAATAGCGGATGTGTTCACTGTGATATGACACCCGTTCAATATCCACGCGCCCTCGATTCTCCCCCTTCATGGTCTGAAGAACATGGATAGATTGACAGACGCACCAGGAAGCTCTCTTTCGGTCTGATTGGTCGTACGCCAAAGAGTTTACTTTTTCAGGTGGGTTGCTCTGGACAGCTGCGATTGGACAGTGCGGAGCGTTATAGGGTGGAGCATTTTGAAGTGCAGCGACGTAGTTGAAGATTTGGGGGCGGAGAAAAAGGGGAGCTAACGACAACGGCAAAGGGAGTCATTCAAGGGTTATATTCCGTCGTGGGGGGGAGAGGGGGAGGACACGCTCACTGCCAACCCGGCGACGAGGTCGGGCCTGTGGTGCTTGCTACCCCATGAAACCATGGAACTCGAGAATATCGTGGCCAACACTGTCCTCCTCAAGGCGAGGGAAGGTAAGAGCCGACGAACCTCCGGGGCAGCGCTTCGGCGGCTGACACCAACACGTTTTAATCGTATCACACAGCTGCCAAATGTGGGGACTCCCAGAGGAAGCCAAGGCCAAATAAGATAGTTGTAGACATTATATTCTAACAATTGCATTTGGATCGATTGGGCCTGTATATCGATGTCTTGATTGTGCGTTTTTAGATGACATAAGACCATCTTAACCCTTCAGATGGACAGGCGTAAAGGATGGAACTGTCATTCGGACAAGTGTACGCTACGGCAACGAAGACAGCTCCCGTGCATGTTGATAGCATCGTATTTACAATTAGATCTATGTTAAAACGGTCCCGAAAGATAGTGGTCATGAGTGAAGACGACCGGGTTTCCATCCACCCAGTCGACAACAGCGATTTGACTGTCAAGGATTACAGAGATGGCATTTTGGAATGATGACAACCTATGATAAGGTTTTGCATAGTGAAATTGAATTGAGAGAAACGTCAAGGCTGCCTGTACACTTTCATCATGGTGACCACGTAAACCTTGTTTTTTCCCTTGAGCTTGCAGCAGGTGTAACGGTCGTGGGACTGCCCGTGTTTATTACTTTGGAATTCCTTCTGCTACGCTGAATAAAAATTCATAGCTTAGCTGTAGAAGGCTATAGCCTACAAGTGAATTATTTCCGATGCGCACAGTGGTAATAATTGTCAGCTTGCTTAATGTAACACAATAGCTATGAACTGTAAGCTTGCTCAATGTAACAGTGTAGCTTTTTATCTGTACATTTTAGGAAAACGTCGTTAACTCTTTTGTTTGTGAACTGGAGCACGGATTTTATGAGTCGAAAGTTTTTGCACTCTGAAGGGCGGGTGTATTAGAATATCCCATGGTCTTGCACCGACAGAAGTGAAACTTGACGTTCCTATTTATTTATTTATTTCATTTACAACTATGAGGACAGAACTGCACACGTATGAATAGAAATGAATGAAACAGCCAACGATTTACATGTGGCTTTAGTCCTGCACCTTGTGTCGTTTCCTTGTATGTGCCGGTCCTTTGTCTGACAGCTGCAGGTGAAGCTTTAAGCCCCATTCCTCCGTTGGCCCAACAACAGGAAGTCTGTGTGATTGTTGAGGTTTGCTGTGCATGTCTCGTGTCAGCCAGGTTTCCCTTAATGAAACAGAACAGTCTATTTAGCCTCGCGCAAAGAACAACAATCTAGTCCCAGCAGTGATGCGCGCGGCAGCACTGTCATGCTTTAACTGAAATTGCTGTTGCTGCTGCAGCATGTTGTTTGGGCCAGATTGAGTTTTTGCAGTTCGAGTTTTGAGGACCGATATGGCCACTATCACTGCATGCCAGGAGGTTGCTTTTAGTATATTTAGCTAAACTGGCAGAAGTAGCTCTTGTTTAGTTTCCCTGCCTGTGTTTGTAAGTGGGTCTGCCAACCCCTTCTGCCTGTTGCCTTCGTGTCCACACGGGTCCCTGTCTCACACATGCTGCCTGCCTGTCTTGTGTTGTCATACCCAATCACCAAAGCAACCAGCGCGGGGTGAGATGATCGAAAGTCTCTTCTGGTCGAAAACTCTTCTGGTCCTGTTCACTGCCACGCTCTTTTGAATGGTGACCGTGGCGACAGGCCACAAGCACACTCCCTTCCCCATTTCTGGATGCATCGCCAGCATCCTTCAGAAAAGCAGCACGCCTCCAGCATGTAGGCTACAGTGTGTGGTCTGCGTCCTCGCTCATGTACTGTGGACATAACGCCTCAATGCCAAATGAGGGCCAAATCCCAGCCATATCCCAGACAGACTCAGGCACTGTCAGCGCCCCCTGATATCTTTGGTGGCTTCATCGTTATCTGTGTTGGGGCTTCGTATAATCTTTCACCCCTCTTCAGACACCCTTGCCACCCCCCCCCCCACCACCACCACTCCGAGTGTGGCATTGCGTCACGTTCACCTCTTGATGCATCGCTAGATCTGCTGTCACACCAATACTGCTGAGAGCTTTTGAATTGCAAATATCTGACATTGGTGTTGCAGTTTCGCCCTGTCCATTTTAACAGTTGAGTTGTTTTTATAATCCTTATAAACCTTTTAAAAATAGTTCCCCATAGTGTTTTTTTTTGTTGTTGTAGTTTTTAATTGTTTCCTAATGTCATGGTGACTGAACACAGTGACGACCGCTGAATGGCTTCTCTCCATGGGATGTCTAGCTTGATATTAAGCCTGGGTGGGCTCAGGCTGATGTTAAGAGTCACCATCAGGTTTGTCTCACTGGGCCTTATAGCTCAGACATCTGACTTCTAACAAGCTCAAACTCGGTGAGTGGAGGCTGTTTCTGCTTTTATCCCACGGCAGGCCTCACGTCTTCACCAGCGGCCATGTTGCCATGGTTTCAAACACTACTGCAAAAGTGGTGTTCCAGAGCTGGGGTAGACGGGGGGGAAAGGTGGTGTCCTTTGGGGAGGACAGCAAAAGGTGGTGTCCTTTGGGGAGGACAGCAAAAGGGGCAAAAGCCTGTGTGTCCTTCATCTTCGGAGGGAGACTTGGATCAGTGTTGTGTGTGTGTGTGGGGGGGGAGGGCAGTGTTGTGGGGGGGCAATGTTGCGGAGGCTTGTCAACACGTGTGAAGGGACTGTGTGTTTACAGTGTGTACCAGTTGCAGATCTTACAATGTGCACATTCCTCATGTGTGGTGCAGACCTGGTGCAGATGAGGGGAGATCCATTCCAGACCTGGGTCAGATCTGTTTGCACCTCTACACACACACACACACACACACACACACGGACACACACAGATGCACTGATGATGGGTCAGTGTGTAACTGGCCTGGTCCAGTTTGGCATGAGAGAGCTGTGCTGCTGTGTGTTAACAGTACGGCATGTGTGGGAAAGAGAGAGTGCGCAGAAGAAAAGGAGCATTCTTGAGGCTTGCCTCAGAGCCTGGGCTAATTACACACACACACACACACACACACACACACACACTCCAAGCCTAGGCTAATTACACACACACACACACACACACACACACACACACTCCAAGCCTAGGCTAATTACACACACACACACACACACACACACACACACACACACACACTCCAAGCCTAGGCTAATTACACACACACACACACACACACACACTAGGGGTGTAACGGTTCATGTATTCGTATTGAACCGAAACGGTACGGGCGTCACGGTTCGGTGCATGAATTTACACGGAGAATACACGGTATAAAAATACATACAACTCGTGTGTGGATTAATTAATGTCATGCGCAATTACTGTTAAGTAGCGAGAGTTACGGGAGTTCTTTAGCGACACCTAACGCTAATCTGTAGCCTCGCCTTAGCTCTGAAGCTCTGATTGGCGCCTATGTTTTTTTTGTCAGGTCGTCGGTCGAGTCCGTCAGTCATTAGCAGCACTAAGGTTAGACCCACAAGAGTTAGAGGATCCGCTGGTCTCTTTAAGATCGCAAGTTTAAGAACTTCAGTTACAGTAACGTTAGTACAGACGAAAGAGTGGTGGATAAGATGAAACTGTGTGTCGGCGTTGTTCAGCAGTTGTTGGGTATGTGAGTGGAAAAAATGCTACACATATTCGAAGCCATCACCCAGATGATGTAGGCTACCAATCACTGAAACGAGGGGAAAAAACTTCCCCTGCGCTTCAGCAGCCTTTGGATACACATACAAATAGGGCCAAAACCTATGGCTTAAATTAAATGATTTCGTAATGACAGAAAGCTATGTAAATCGCGTGGTAATTACCTTTATGTTGGGGTAACTTGTAACTTCTCACATGAGGTTCTGGTAGTGTTAAGTGCATAGACAGTAAAATAAAGTGACAACGCTAACCAGGCTAATAAACAAACCATGCTACGGTGAGTTAACGTCAAAGGGCAAAGTCACGTGACTTCTAGTTGTAGTCTGTTTATGAAATGAAAGGAGCAATTTCGTTTTTTTTAAAAAGGCAAAATGTGCAAAAAGTGTGATATTTTCACAGTTAGTAGGCTAGATTATTACTTTACACACAAAATATTGAGGCAAATTGTAGACCCTTCCATATACAACTAAACACAGATGTTGAAGGTCTTGCTTAAGTGGATTTTTAAAAATAATTTTTCTATGTAATTTGCACTTTCAGAAATAAGAGATGCTGTAGGCCTATTTTCAGTTTTAGAGCTGATTGTCTTATTTTGTTTACAAGTTACAGATGGAGTCTGGGTACTTATTGTACTTATTGTACTGTTTAGCCTACATCTTACACACTTCAGGCTGTTGCAGATAGCTCAGGGAAGAGACTGTATGACACTAGGTGGTACAGCCTGAGACATGTACAAAAAAAAATGCTTTCTGCATTTTTGTTTTGCTTTTCCCTCCACTGTACCGAACTCGTACCGAACCGTGATGTCCGAATCGAGGTATGAACCGAACCGTGACTTCTGTGTACCGTTACACCCCTAACACACACACACTCCAAGCCTAGGCTAATTACACACACACACACACACACACACACACACTCCAAGCCTAGGCTAATTACACACACACACATACACACACACACACACACTCCAAGCCTGGGCTAATTCCACAAGTGACGCTGGACAAACCGGCGGTTTGTGTTCTCAGAGCCCCCTGCGCTCCTTCACCCCCCCCCCCCCCTCCCCCGTCCCAAATCCCCGTTCAGTTTGGTACTTTCAACTCAATTCACCCAGAGAGTGCCGTGCTGGGACCCCGGGGGATACGGCCCACGCCCGGCCTGCCTCTGGGCCGCTCCCGGGCTGCGCAGGACGTAGTGTGTGTGTATGACGGCCATGCTGCTGTGTAGCCCTGTAGTTGTTATTGGGATGTTGTTTATCCCAGCCGGTGCATTAAGTTGATTTGTGGTCATGCAGGCGAGGTCTGTAATAGAATCACTCTCCTGCTCAGAACTCTCCTGCTCAGAAACACATTTGTACCAATGATGGTTAAGAAGTGGAGTGATATTTGTACCAGTGGTGGTTAAGAAGTGGAATGATATTTGTACCAATGGTGGTTAAGAAGTGGAGTGATATTTGTACCAATGGTGGTTAAGAAGTGGAGTGATAGAATCACAACACCAACCGGCACTAATAGCATACCATTTCCACTCGTCTGATGATGTCGTCAGGAGTAACCTACTGCTACAGTACCTATGAGGGCCAGGAGGCCTAAACCAACTGACCAGTTATACATCTACACGTATAGATATACACCTGTATAGATTCAGATAAGGTATATCTGCTGATGTACTCTCAGCAGGACATCTACACGTATAGACATGTATAGACTGTTGTGACCTCACACTATTGTTAAACATGTTGTGAAAGTTAGTGTGTGTGTGTGTGTGTGAGCGAGAGAGTGAGAGAGTGTGAAAGAGATTGTGAAAGAGATTGTGAAAGAGAGAGAGAGAGAGTGTGTATCTGATAATGTATGTGTGTGTGTGTGTGGTTGGGCTTTTTCACTGATTCTCTCTCTCTCTCTCTCTCTCTCTCCCTCTCTCTCTCTCTCTCTCACCCTCTCCCTCCCTCTCCCTCTCTCTCTCTCTCTCTCTCTCTCTCTCTCTCAGGAGGAGGTGGGAATAGGAAGGGGAAGAGTAAGAAATGGAAACAAATGCTCCAGTTCCCCCACATCAGCCTGTGTGAGGAGCTTCGGCAGACTACAGGTATGTTTGACCCCCTCTTTTGGGTTAGCATGACCCCATTGACCACCTCTTTTGGGTTAGCATGACCCCATTGACCCCCTCTTTTGGGTTAGCATCACGCTGCTGTCCACTCAGATGGCATTTCCTGGTGTTCCTCACAGACATCCATGTCACAACAGAAACCTGTGTTCCTTACACCCCAGAAACCTGTGTTCCTTACACCCCAGAAACCTGTGTTCCTTACACCCCAGAAACCTGTGTTCCTTACACCCCAGAAACCTGTGTTCCTTTAATACACCCCAGAAACCTGTGTTCCTTTAATACACCCCAGAAACCTGTTTTCCTTAAGCCCCAGAAACCTGTTTTCCTTAAGCCCCAGAAACCTGCATCAGGGGCATACTCACACTATACCATCCGTACTGTAACCCGAGTATGTTTGACCCCCAATGTCCGGTTTGTTTGACCAGTGTGATCGCTCCGTACCCCGTACCGTACCCGGGCAGGCATGATGCGCTTATCCGTGCCCAGGTCGGCTTGTGGAGGTTGGCCACGGCACGGTTGGGCTTATGGGATTATGGGCGCACCTATGCAGAGATTCAGCAGCTTATGGGCTTATGGGCACCTATGCAGAGATTCAGCAGCTTATGGGCTTATGGGCACCTATGCAGAGATTCAGCAGCTTATGGGCGCCTATGCAGAGATTCAGCAGCTTATGGGTTTATGGGCACCTATGCAGAGATTCAGCAGCTTATGGGCTTATGGGCACCTATGCAGAGATTCAGCAGCTTATGGGCTTATGGGCACCTATGCAGAGATTCAGCAGCTTATGGGCTTATGGGCGCCTATGCAGAGATTCAGCAGCTTATGGGCTTATGGGCACCTATGCAGAGATTCAGCAGCTTATGGGCACCTCCGCAGAGATTCAGCAGCTTATGGGCTTATGGGCACCTATGCAGAGATTCAGCAGCTTATGGGCTTATGGGCACCTACGCAGAGATTCAGCAGCTTATGGGCTTATGGGCACCTACGCAGAGATTCAGCAGCTTATGGGCTTATGGGCACCTACGCAGAGATTCAGCAGCTTATGGGCACCTATGCAGAGATTTAGCAGCTTATGGGCACCTATGCAAAGATTCAGCAGCTTATGGGCACCTATGCAAAGATTCAGCAGCTTATGGGCACCTATGCAAAGATTCAGCAGCTTATGGGCGCACCTATGCAGAGATTCTAGAGTGCAGCAGCTCAACCGTGCCTGGGTACAGTTTGATAGTATACAGTGTAAGTGTGGAACAAAATCGGGAGAGAACCGTACTCCGGCACAGTAGGCCTACAAGTGAATCGTGCCTAGTGTGAGTTATGCCCTAATATAGTAGGCTATTAAACATTCATAAATAAGCTCCAGCACTGCTCCTGTGAAAACATACCTGTTAACTCATTGAATGCCAAGCTGTTTTCGGGAGCTTTGTCCTAGAGTGCCAGCAATCTAGACCATTGTTGATGATTTTTGTACAGCCACAGCATATTCTGTGTTATAGCTATGAACACATACAATAGCTCGATTAAAAGGTGAGACTTTAAGCTCTCGGTGAGTGCAAACCGTGTATTTCTACACACCTCTGTTCCTGAGAAATCCCAAGCTAAACAGTGGCTAGTTTTCATCAAAATCGCTGTTTTTTTCTAGAAATGGAGATATAATGTCTTTCATGAAATATGAAGTGTTGCCTGTTACTTACTTGTGTAAACTTTCCGGGAAGTGATCAGCGAGACCTGGCAAGACTGCCACCTAGTGATAGACCCACGAAAATGGCCTGGTTTTGACCTGACGTGCATGTGTCACTGATTCGACCCAAAGCGGCAACCGAGTTATGATAAAATGTCCAGATAAAATGTCCAGATTGTGCGTTTTCATGAGTTTCACGATCGTCATATTTTTCATTTCCATTCATCACAGAGTTCTCAAAATCACATATAAGGTGTGTTAGAGTGTCTAGTTTCGTAATTTAAAAAAAAAGCTAAAAACGTAATATTACGTTTTTGGCACTCAACGCATGGGAAGGAAAAACGTAATATTATGTTTTTGGCACTCAATGAGTTAAAACCTGTGTTCAAATGCAATATTCAGACGATAAGATCATTGTATTTTGACCAAGTTCATTCGTAGCTAATATGCTACTATGCTAAAATATGATGGAATCACTAGTGTCTAATATGCTATCACTATGCTAAAATGTGATGGGAGCACTAGTAGGTAATATGCTACTGCTATGCTAAAATGTGATGGGATCACTATAGTTAATATGCTACTGCTATGCTAAAATCTGATGGGATCACTATAGTTAATATGCTACTGCTATGCTAAAAAGCGATGGGATCACTATAGTTAGGCCTAATATGATACTACAGTAAAAATACTGTGTTCATTAGTAGTTAGCAGTGTGCCGTTCTCTTGCCCAGGTTTGTAGCTGCTGTGTTGTAGCAGTCCTTCACACATGGTGTGTTTGTAGCTGCTGTGTAGCAGTCCTTCACACATGGTGTGTAGCTGCAGACTTTGCTCTGGTGGGAAATTTGAGTCTGATGTGGTTGCCATAAACAAATGCAGTTGACAGGGTCTCTTTTCCGGTAATATCCACAATGCTTCTTTCTAAACCAACACTGCAGTCTTTTATGGCTAGCATGTTTTGTTGCCATGTGTCATAAGATGGACCCCAGGGTTACCCATGCTAGTCCTTCCACCACTTTTTGATTAATTATGAAATTCTTTCTATTTATATCTAAATCAACACTACAGGCTTTTATGGCTAGCATCACATGATGGCCATAAAAGACTGTAGTGTTGATTTAGATATAAATAGAAAAAATGTCATAATTTGTTTTGTTGCCATCTGTTGATATTTTGATAGATGTTGCATTTATTTTTGCTTGAGAAAATATATCAAGCTTAATAAAAATAAAAAAAACAGAAAAAAACAGTTAATTGACATTTTTGGAGTAGGCTAATGGAGAATCTTTACGAAAACAAATATTGTAAACCAGGCATTTTCATATCAAAGGGTTAGGTGACCCAGACCTGTAAAATGGAGAGTGAAACTCTGGTGTGTGTGTGTGTGTACGTGTGTGTGTGTGTGTGTGTGTGTGTGTGTGTGCACGTTTACCTATACAACAGGAACAGAAGAAACGCTTGCACAGGAAGAGAATGGGCATCGTTTGAACTTGTCTAGATTTGTCCAAGTGTCTGTTTCTGTGTGCAGTAACTATTTCTGAGGAACAGGCTTGATACAACAAGTGTGGTTACGTTTAGCTGCCATAACGTCACAGAAGCTGGACAGATAGATTTCAGTTGAAGTTCAAGATCCACATGTTTCACCATCCTCTCTTGTGGCCTATCACATCATGCCATGTTTCACCATCCTCTCTTGTGGCCTATCACATCATGCCGTGTTGCTTGGTTCCCGAACAGAGTTGCATTTCAGAAGGTGCGTTCATTGTCTTCGCTCTAAAGTTGAGCCAGGGACATGTCATTTAATGAGAACGATTGCTCCATGACTTCAAAACAGGAGGGATGTTGTTTTTTCGTTTCTTCATGTAACTTAACTGAATCAACTGTGTCACTGAATTTAAAAACGAAAGTAAGAACCAGGAAACTTTGGCAGTAAGAAAAAGTAAGAAACCAGGAAACTGACAACCCTTCAACCTCCATTCCCTCAACCAAACGACCCCACCCGACAGAGCTAACTGAGAGAGAAAGTGTGTGTGTGTGTGTATGAGTGAGAGAGAGAGGGTGTGTGTGTCTTTGTGCATGTGCGTGATGGCTTACAGAACTCGACAGGGTCATTTAATATTTCATTTATTCATAGTTTACAGATTTTTTTGAAGCTCATTATGAGCATCCGTTTCCTACTGTATGTAGCTCTCTCTCCTTGGGGGACACTGAAAAGTCACACACACACACACACACACACACACACACACACAGGGCCCTTCCAAATTTCTGTTGTTTTCGTAATGTTGCAGCAGTGTTGCATCCGGTGATGTTCATTGTGTGTGAGAGAGGGAGGGTGGCGTGTCGATCAGTGTTGTGGAATCGAGTGCAAGTTCACACGAACACACACACACACACACACACACACACACACACACACACACAGAAGACACTGGGGGGTATGCGTCTCTGTGGCACCCTGGGGTGTCGTGGCGGCAGCGCCACTTCCTGTGTCCTGCCCCTGGGCGAGGTGCGGAAGACAGGGTGGCAGGTCTCGTCTCAAAGGCCGCTCTGCAGCAGCACCGCAATCGCACCAGACAGGAAGTGGCTACAGGACGAAAGAGGAAGTTGCTGCTGCACTGCCGCTGCTGCTGCTGTCGTGCAAGCTGGCTGTTGCTCACTCACTCAAGTGTTTTGCAAAAGGCTCACGGCCGCATGATTGCCACCCCTGATTTGGCGGCTCACATAGTCAGTCACAGAAGAGAAGAGAGGAATGTTCTGGAGTTATAGGCCGTTTTACTCCGGAACATTCCTTTAAAAACCAGCATCTCTGATTCCACCTCTTAAATGGTCTGGTCACTGATGCCCAGTCACTCGGAAGTAAAATGGCCAAGCAAATGTATAGCCAGTGTATAGCTAATGTATAGCCAATGTATAGCCAATTGGCTCTGTGTGTGTTGGTGTGTGTGTGGGGAGCTTGGCTCTGTGTGTGTTGGTGTGTGTGAGGAGCTTGGCTGTGTGTGTGTTGGTGTGTGTGTGATGTTTGGCTGTGTGTGTGGGGTGTGTGTGGTGTGTAACGGCTGTGTGTGGGGGGTGTAACGGCTGTGTGTGTGTTGGTGTGTGTGGCGTGTAATGGCTGTGTGTGTGTTGGTGTGTGTGGGGAGCTTGGCTGTGTGTGTGTTGGTGTGTGTGGGGAGCTTGGCTGTGTGTGTGTTGGTGTGTGTGGGGAGCTTGGCTGTGTGTGTGTTGGTGTGTGTGGGGAGCTTGGCTGTGTGTGTGTTGGTGTGTGTGTGGTGTAACGGCTGCCATGCAGGACATGGGAGTTCATCCAGCTGACGTCAGTCATGAAGAAAACAGAGGGACAGAGGAAGAACACAAACGGCTGACATGTTGCAACATCTGACCCAACACTTCCTCTCTCTCTCTCTCTATCGCTCTCTCTCTCTCTCTCGCTCTCTCTCTTTCTCTCTCTCTCTCGCTCTTTCAATTTCAATTCAGTTCAGTTCAAATAAGCTTTATTGACATGACAAGAGTGCTTGTGTTGTCAAAGCATGTATAAAGATTCAGTACATAAATATATAAGATACAAGAACAAAACAATGTTGATTAAATAATAGTAATAAATAAATTATTATAAAAATAATATTAATTTAATTTAAAAATAATAATGAATTATAATAATAATAATAATAATAAAAAAAAAAAAAATATATATATATATAAAAAAATTAGACTATGTTTAGATTTCAGCTCTTTGTCCATTATGTGTTTTCTCTCAGTTTGTGGCACTTAAACACAAACTGTGCGGAGAGTTGTAGGGATTGTTCATCCTCACCTAGGAGGGTTTTCATTTTTGAATTGTCGTCTAGACCTTTAAATTGTGGGGTTTGTTCTAGAAATGTAGGGTAAAAAGAATTTCTCAGTAGAGTATATTTGGTGCACCTCAGAAGGAAATGTTTCTCATCCTCAATCTCCATGAGGTCACAGTGGGAGCAAATTCTTTGGTGCCTCTCTTGCCAGGATCTTTTATGCCGTCCAGTTTCAATTTGCAATTTATGGGCGACCAATCTGTATATTGTTAGGTAACGACTTTGTGGTTGTTTTAATTTAATCAGATAATTTGCTCTTTCTCTCTCTCTCTCTCTCTCTCTCTCTCTCTCTCTCTCGCTCTCTCTCTTTTACACACACACACATTCTCTCTCTCCCTCACTCTGTCTCTTTCTCTCTCTCCCTCTCTCTGATGTCCTTTGCACATCTCTATGGCCCCTCCTGCCTCACACACAGTGTGTCTCAATCTTGTAAGTTAGGTGATTTCTTGCTTTCTCTCTCTCTCTTTCTTTCTTTCTCTCTCTCTCTCTCTCTCACTCCTCCACTCTAACTGTGTGCTGAGGTTCTTCCTCTCTGTATTGTGTGTTTTAGTGTGTGTGTGTGTGTGTGTGTGTGTGTGTGTGTGTTTAGTGGTGTGGTTGAGTCCATGGAGCACTGAGATGAACTGCAGGTGGGGACTGAAAGTGACTCCTTAGTTAAATTGAGACCCTGTGTGATGTGATCATATGATTTCCTCTCATGCTGCTGCCTCGTCTCCACACGGCTCCGCACCACACCACACCGCACCGCACCCACTCTGCACCGCACACTTCGCTCTGCACCGCACACATACGCCACACCACTCTGCACCGCACAATTCGCTCTGCACCGCACACTTCGCTCAGCACCGCACCAGTGTTGTAGTCAAGTCACTATGCCTCGAGTCCGAGTCCAGGTTCGAGTCCTCAGTGTTCAAGTCCGAGTCAAGTCCAAGTCATTAAAAAAAAATTCCAAGTCAAGTCCGAGTTGAGTCCACTACTCATCCGAGTCAAGTCCGAGTCGAGTCACTATTGATCCACGTCGAGTCCGAGTCGAGTCCCTATTGATCAAGTCGAGTCCAAGTCCCGCACTAAAGTAAGCATAGCCTGTCGTTCCATTTTTTTCCATTGCAGATGAAATCCTTAAAAGCAAAACGGACAATCTTCTGTCTCCAAGCAGGGGTGCCATCACTTGTGTGAAAGTAGTATTGCCAAATTTCTTGCCAAACCCAATGTGTTGTATTTATTATATCGGAGAGAATACCATACCATAGCTATACCATAGCCTATAGGCCTACTCATAATAAATGAGCAATCCACATCCCAATCACACATGCCATTAAGTCACATTATGCTGTTACTGACTGCTTACAATTGTATAGGCAGTGTTGTAGAAGTTCATACTTCACAAGAGCTAGATGAACGTTGGAGTAGGCCTATTTTGTAAGAGGTAGTGTGGATCATAAAAGGGCATTTTTTAAAATTCTGGCTGTTAAATAGCCTTCACAATTTTAGCGCAGTTTGGGAGGGACAGAAACAGAGCAGGGCCCGTCTTGGTAGCTTCTTTCTGACTCCCGTGACGTGAACACTGGCTACCGGCAACTGCATAATTATGTTATCACTTCACTGACACTATGGAGACATATTTCACGTCAACAATAGAGATGAAAACTAGCTTTAGGTTAACGAAGATGTAGATCATCTGCCTAATTAATTTATTTGTGCAACAGGCCACGTTTATTTCAGCGAGATGAGTGAAATAAATGTTTTTTTAAGCTGCCATCGCCATAGGCTACTATTTGCTACGATATTCACCTGTTAGAAATAGAACACGTTGCTATTTCCTTTTTTTTCGTGCAGTGGATTAGGCTATCAAATCACTCGTTTGAACAGTAACAGTAATCCAGTTCATTCGTGGTTTTAAATATAGTTGTTTCTGGCCTACCCACGAGAGGTTCAGTTTGTCAGTTTCACTTGCGCAGACATGTAGGCCTACATTGACACTACATGGACACTCTACTAGGCAATTTAATGTTATGCTTCTATATTTTATGACACCAAAATTAAGAAGTATGCTATATCTCGATCGGGAAAACCTTTAGTTTATTTTTCTTTCATCCGATAATAGCCTGCTGCAAATTAACAGACAGAAGCACGGCAGGGCACGCCCCGAATGAAAATCAATGAATGGAACCTCGCTTCTCGCGTCAGTCAGGGAAAACACAGTTCACCAAGTCACGATGATCAGCTATCCAGCAGCAGTGTGTGTTGTTTAGCCTGGGCTGAGTGTAATCTTAGGTAATGTTATGTCATGTATGAGAACTAATATTGCCTGGCAATAGCCTACTACATTGAAATAGCGGCGGCCATATCTCCAGGCATTTTGGTGTTAAAGTTAACGTTAGTTTGCTTTGCATGTGAACATGATGTGACTTGCATGTAGCCTACGACATGAAGCAGTAGCCTAACATTCCCTTGAACTAAAATTAGTGTTACGAATAATTTAGATATTAAAATCATATAGCAAATTATAGCCTAATGACATACTACAATTATAGCCTTATGATATATTACAGAAAAAAGTCGAGTCCTCGACGAGTCATCGCGAGTGCGAATGCACGAGTCCAAGTTCGAGTCATCAGTGCTCAAGTCCAAGTCAAGTCACTAGTCTCTAAATTTAGCTATTGACTCGGACTCGAGGACTACAACACTGCACCGCACACATACGCCACACCACGCCGCTCTGCACCGCACACTTCACTCTGCACCGCACACATACGCCACACCACGCCGCTCTGCACCGCACACTTCACTCTGCACCGCACACATACGCCACACCACGCCACTCTGCACCGCACACATACGCCACACCACTCTGCACCGCACACATACGCCACACCACTCTGCACCGCACACATACGTCCCACCACGCCGCTCTGCACCGCACACGCCGCTCTGCACCGCACACTAACGCCGCTCTGCACCGCACACTAACGCCGCTCTGCACCGCACACTAACGCCACGTCGCTCTGCACCGCACACTTCGCTCTGCACCGCACACTAACACCACGCCGCACTGCACCGCACACCACGCCGCTCTGTACCGCACACTTCACTCTGCACCGCACACTTCACACTGCACCGCACACATACGCCACAACACGCCGCTCTGCACCGCACACATACGCCACGCCGCTCTGCACCGCACACTTCGCTCTGCACCGCACACTAATGCCACACCACTCTGCACCGCACACTTCACTCTGCACCGCACACTTCACTCTGCACCGCACACTTCGCTCTGCACCGCACACTAACACCACACCACTCTGCACCGCACACTTCGCTCTGCACCGCACACTTCGCTCTGCACCGCACACTAACGCCACACCACTCTGCACCGCACACTTCGCTCTGCACCGCACACTAACGCCACACCACTCTGCACCGCACACTTCACTCTGCACCGCACACTAACGCCACGCCACTCTGCACCGCACACTTCACTCTGCACCGCACACTAACGCCACGCCACTCTGCATCTCACCGCTCTACACTGTCATGCACAGTCATGCCATCCAGGGGACGTTATGGGCTTGCGCTCGCTCTACCTACCCAAACCTCCCCACCTGGCACACAGGACAAAAAGACGGGGCGTGTCCTTACACACTATTATTCTAGTGTTCTAGTGTTCTATAATATCTATAGAAGCATGTGTCCTCTGTGCTGTTTACCAGCACTCATCCCATTGATTAGCCCAGAGTAGTAGCCTGTGCTGCATCATTGGGTCATGAGGGGTAGGAGTCACTAGCATGTAGCACTATGTGCTGACATCAGAAGTGCATGGTGTTCCTGCCTGGGCTCTCAACCTCCATGGGCTGCCTGGGCTCTCATCCTCCATGGGCTGCCTGGGCTCTCCACCTCCATGGGCTACTTCATTAAGTGATAAAGACGGTGCGATGGGGCCAGTATGTCTGTATACGGGGCCAGTGTGTCTGTAAGGGCTGGGGGATTTGTTGTAGTCAAAAGACTGTGTAGTGTGTAAACGTGACTGTAGCCTGGGTACTGAGTAAAAAGCGGAAGTGGAAGACATTACGAGAAGCTGCTTCCTGGGAGTCTATGTGTGTGTGTGTGTGTGTGTGTGTGTGTGTGTGTGTGTGTGTGTACTACTCTGCTCAGGGGTGTGTAAATCAGCCGTTCTGCCAACAGGAAGGGAAAACACACCACACACACACACACACAAACACACACGCACACAATGTACATACACACACACAGCGCAAATACACATTAATTCAAACACACGTAAATACAAACACACAAAAAAAGTCCTACACACGCGCACACACACACACACACACACACAAAAACACACACACGCACACACACAAACACACACACGGAGGCCTGCCGACATAGACAGCCTTCAGATGTCAAAGTGTTTGTACGGTAGAGGAAGATGTAGCTTTTGAAGATGTAGATGCAGCCACATCCATCTCTCTTCCCTGGGGAGACGCCATGGCGCTCAGGCTTCCCTTGTGTCAGTCTGCCCAAACCAACATGGCGTCCTTCTTTAAAAGCTGAGCAGCGAGCGTGGCTGAGTGTGGTCCTCAGTGGCTGTTCAATCGGTCATCGGCAGGCTGACGGACAGGACCTCACGTCTCTCTGTTCTTTCATCCTACTTTCATATTCTCACAGCACACTGGCAGGAACTACCACCACAGATCGCAGCGATGTGGCCATTAATAGCAGTATATATCAGTATGTGTAGCGATATGGCCATTAATGACACTAATATATCAGTTAATGTCAGGTTGCTGATAGCAAAGTACTGACGTCACAGCGTCCCTTCATTGCTGATTTTATTAGTTAAATCTGGTTTCCTTTTGCGATGCATGATGCGAGTTCACCTTCCACACGGGCGGCCAACAACTGACATCCCAGTGTCATAAATAATTGATTCCATGTCGCAAGCAATTCTCTTGAAGTTTTGAAATTCTCGCAAGCAATTCTCTTGCGCTCTTGAAGACCCAGTATCTCAGAGCATGAGTATCCATGAGTCAGGTTCTGCAGAGTGTGGAAGGTGGTGGCCTGTGGGGCTATTGTCTGCACATATGAGCCTCTCCTCCTCGCTGTTGTGATCTATCGTGGGGTTGAACTTTACTCTACTCTGATGACTCTTGGGTGGCAGTAAGTGGCTCTGCATATGCAGGACGAGCATCTCCACCTCCACCTGATCCTCCATTTCCAGATGCGCTGTACACTAACCTGTGGAGCATCTGCGTTGTACACTAACCTGTGGAGCGTCTGCGTTGTACACTAACCTGTGTCGCGTCTGCGTTGTACACTAATCTGTGGAGCGTCTGCGTTGTACACTAACCTGTGTCGCGTCTGTGTTGTACACTAACCTGTGTCGAGTCTGCGTTGTACACTAACCTGTGGAGCATCTGCGTTGTACACTAACCTGTGTCGCGACCTCCTCTGGGACTGCATCATTTGGGGAAAATATCTAATTTTGCGATTAGGTAATTGCATTGGTTCATATTGCGATTGCAGTAATTGTGCAGTAAGTGTAACCTGTACACTAACCTGTGCACTAACCTGTACACTAACCTGTACACTAACCTGTGCACTGACCTGTGTACTCGGTGTAATAACACATGTTGTGATGGTTTCCAGTGTAATTTTTGTAAATAAAAATGGCTAACACTGAATAATAGTCAAACCACGACAAGTAGGAAAAAAAACATTCATGTGCTGAGGTAGCAATTGTGAAGAATTAAAAACCCAATAAAAAATGATTTCATCTGTTTATTGAAGTAAAATCAAACAATCGCTACGTTTATCAGCCAAACTCCGGATAAACCATTACAGCGCATGTGCTGAATCTGTAGTGGTAGAATTGATAAAACATTACTACGCGCATGCGATGAATCTGTAGTGGTAGAATTGATAAACCATTACTACACACATGCGATGAATCTGTAATAGTAGAATTGATAAACCATTACTACGCGCATGCACTGAATCGGTAGTGGTAGAACGGTGGATGGCTTTGCAGCGCTGCAGTCGGATATTATTGGCGTGTTCTATCGGCCGTCCTCTGGCTGCGTGTTCTATCGGCCGTCCTCTGGCTGAGACTTCTATCGGCCGGTTTTTTAACGGCCGCTTCTGAGGTGAGGCTGGGACAGGAGTGGAGACAATAGTGGCTTGTTGAGGGCGTACACACACACACACACACACACACACACACACACATCGCACACTGCACCCATTACGGCGCTGCAACAATGTAAACATTAAGGCCAGAAGATGGAGTGATAAAACATGGCGGGCCTGCGGGGGGCGCCGAGCGTCGATATAAGACTGTTTAGCGTCCCCATGGCGATGTTCGGCTGCGCCGGCTTTGTAGCCATCCCATAATTTAACATGTGGAGGGTTAAATGGAGGCCTTTATGATGTGCAGTGGTGAGAGAAAGTGTTTTTTTGTCATATGAATTTCACACAATCGCCCCTTTTGTCCTCTCAAGATCAAGTGCATGCTCCTGACCACCACTTACTCCTTGATCGGTTCGGTTCTCACCGTCGTGAGGGCACCGCTGTCGCCGTCCCCCGGCGGACCCCAGACAGGACTCAGTGGTGATTTGTGGCCGGGGTCGGAGAGCTGGCCCTGGGGAGGGGTCGCATCGTGCAGCACATGCCTATTTCCAGCCACAAAACAAGGCAGCGTTCCCCCAGGGCACGGGCTCCACGAGACGTCATAAAACAAAACACGGAAAGCCGAGTCTGTGTCACGCTGTCATTCCATGTTTGAACAATCAACACTATGCTGGTCTAAAAAAGCAGTGGGAATAGCCTGGGTCTGTGTGTGTGTGTGTGTGTGTGTGTGTGTGTGTGTGTGTATTGGTTGGAACCGGGACTATCTTTGCGATTTTCCCGGAATCGTTCAAAAGTTTAAATTTCGATTCCTAGTTTCGATTCCCAGTCCGCCGACCGGAAGAAGAAACGGCTGAACACCAACGAAGAAGCGCATAGTTCATAGAATTAAAATTCATGAAGAATGTCAGACTATTTCATTTAGAAGGCAGGGTTCCCGCGGATCCTTAAAAAGTCTTAAATACAACTGAATTTTCGAAAGAGAGGTATTAAATGTGTGTATGGGACCGCCAGCGAGTGCAAGAGAGCGAGTGATGTCTCCATGATTGCTCCAGTGACTAGGCTATTAGGCTACGGGAGGAAGTGTAGTGGTTACAGAGTGAAGATGTTTTTCACGGATTTGGTTAAAGGTGTGAAAACGGTAATAATACAGTAGGCCTATGTACAAAATAATATGCCTGACATTTTCATGGTGTAGCTGAGGCCTGAGAGATAGACAGGTAGCCTACGTGGAATGAGGGAGCCTATGGTAGAATGAGTGGGAGAAAGAGTTGGTAAGCCAGTTGGCCATATGTTCGAATTTAGGCCGGACATATGGATTTTAAAAGCCCTGTCTGGCGTCCGGCTGTGCCGGACGCTCATTTGTTCTCCTTTTTGGAGTTGCGCTTGGCATCTAAAGTCTTTGCTCGGACGCAGCATCGTTTCACAAACTATGGACGCGAAGACTGCTGGTCAAATTATGTGCAGTGCTTCGCAATCAGGAGGAAATACTGTATATGTTAAGTTGATCTGTTTGCATCTTTCAAGCGTGTGTTGCTGGCCTAGCCTAGGGAGTCTAAGTTATAATAGCCTACCTGTGGCCCCAGCTGTGGCGCAACTGGCTGGGGCACCTGCACCGTACGCCAGCGACCCGGGTTCGATTCCCGCCCCGTGGTCCTTTCCGGATCCCATCCCTGCTCTCTCTCCCATTCGCTTCCTGTCAATCTCCACTTTCACTATCATTAAAGGCATAAAAAGGCCAAAAAAATATACTTAAAAAAAAAAATTAAAAAAATAATAGCCTACCTGTAATATCTGCCAGCAGCTTGCTTGCCATCGTTTCCCAGTAGGCTAAGCCTACTTCGCAAAAGTTGTGAACTATAACTGCATATTTTTTGAATGTCGGCGACTGCTACATAAAAAAAAAAAATGTGCGTTCATAATGCGTGCGTGCTTGAGATGAAACCAGCAGTTTTCAGCAGGATCATGCGAGGAGGACCTGTCTCTTAATTAATTTAAATTGTCTTAATCTTAATTAATAAAAACAATGGTTTTACAATGTTTCAGTCAAGCTTTGGTTGGTTTAGATACAACTGGTATGCAAAATGTAAAGTAGTGGATTAACTTTAATTTGCTGTGCTGCATATTGGACAATAGATGCACATAGTAAATTATATAAAGTAGGCTTATTAAAATATGTAAATAGCTTAGTCTAACTTTGAAAAAAATATTGAAGGGAATCCAGTCCAGTGCACATGTCTTTGGCAAGTAGCCCTAGGCTACTACAGACACAGGTGAAGAACAGTCAGCCTCAGCAGTAAGCAAAACCAAATATTTAAAATAATTAAAAATATTTATATATATTTAAAAGCAAGCAGCCCAGACCCTAAAATTGGGCATTTATAGCTGTGAAGGTAATTCACACACAATTATTTTTCCTTTCGCCAAAATATATTTGGTAACTGTAGACATCCAAAATGGGGTGGGATAGTCTTAGTTTTCATTTAGATGTCTTGAAAAGGTCTTAAAAAGTCTTTAAATTTGCACTTGGAAAATTTGCAGATACCCTGAGAAAGACCGTTGGTTAGCTAGCTCATTTAAAATATCCTAAACTTTTTTTGACCCTGCCTTTAAAAAAAATCGGAATCAAGAATCGTTAGGAACCGGAATCGAAATAAGAAATCGGAATTGGAATCGGAATCGGAATCGTTCAAATTGAAACGATACCCAACCCTAGACATAGCATCAGTCCACACATAGTCATAGCTTTTGACTGTGTTTAATTGGGACATTTGTTGGGTAAATGGTAAATGCACTGCACTCCTTCTCAGATCATGTTGCCTCAGTTGCCCGGTCATGCCGTTTCGCACTCTACAACATACGGAAAATCAGGACTTACTTGACTCAAGATGCTACCCAACTTCTGGTTCAGGCAATAGTCATCTCACGACTCGACTACTGCAACGCCCTCCTGACAGGTCTCCCAGCCTGCGCAGTAAAGCCCCTTAAGATGATCCAGAACGCGGCGGCGCGCCTGGTCTACTACCAACCCAAAAGGGCACATGTTACCCCGCTGCTCATCCAGCTACACTGGCTACCTATAGCGGCCCGCATCAAATTCAAGGCTCTAACACTTGCCTACAAAGTAGTCTCCGGTTCTGCTCCCGCCTATTTGAATGCCCTCATACAGACATACGCTACCTCTAGACCGCTGCGCTCCTCAGACGAACGATGTCTAGCTCTACCACCGGTACACTCAGGCCAATCCAAACTTTTCTCATCTGTTGTTCCTCATTGGTGGAACACACTGCCAGTTCCTACTAGAGCAGCAACATCCCTCTCAATTTTCAAAAAACTCCAGAAGACCCAGCTCTTTAGAGAACATCTCCTCTCATAGCAACACTTACAACAAGTCTTGTTGATACCAGCACTTACCAGCCGTCTTGAACTGACACTCAACAGCACTCACGGATGCACTTATTCTTACTGTACTCTACCGTTTTTAAATTGTCCTAAAATTGCTAAGAGAATTGCTTTAAAACTTAAACTGTTACCATGTTGTTAGTCGCTTTGGTTAAAAATGCGTCAGCCAAATGTAATGTAATTTATTAAGCGCTTCTCGACTCCGAGCACTTTGTGTGCTTTACAGTGCCATGCCTCACATTCAGCTATTCACACACCGATGGCTGAGGCTACCATGCAAGGTGCCAACCTGTGCCATGTAAGGTGCCTACCTGCTCATGGGTTGGGTGTGAGATGTAAGGCTGCATGCAAGGTGCCAACCTGTGCCATGCAAGGTGCCAACCTGCTCATGGGGTTGGTGTGAGATGTGTGTAGTGTGTTGGAATGCCAACCCTACAGCTTGGTTCAGACAAAATAGCGAGCTAGCTCTCTGTTTTGTTTGAATGTCAACGGACGTAACGTTACCCAACATCGCTTAGAGCACCTTTAAGCAAGCTTCAGTTAGACTTTAACCTCCCCAGCATTCAATTAGGGCCCAATATGATTTTAGGTTGAGATAAAAATCTGTGAACTTACACACTGATCACATCACCAAGAACGACATGTCAATGCAGCTGATATGAGTTGCTTGTTCATAAGAATATTGCTTCTCCTAGAGTGAACAGTAGATGCGTGTGTGTGTGTGTGTGTGTGTTCTCTCAGCTTTTGTTTCTTCCAGAGTGAACTGTAGATTATTGTATCCTGAGGGGGGAGAGG
>NW_027468870.1:4151363-4158863 GCF_046254945.1 Alosa pseudoharengus
GCTAAATGACGGTAGCGCTCCTAAATACCGCGTGGACGTAAGGCTAAATGACGCTAGCGCTCCTAAATACTGCATGGACATAAGGCTAAATGACGCTAGCACTCCTAAATACTGCATGGACATAAGGCTAAATGACGCTAGCACTCCTAAATACTGCATGGACATAAGGCTAAATGACGGTAGCGCTCCTAAATACCGCGTGGACGTAAGGCTAAATGACGCTAGCGCTCCTAAATACTGGGTTAAACCATACAGAACATTTGCGTGCCCCATTTTCCGTGGGGATGGGCCCTAACAAAAGAACTCAGAGGAATCTCCTCTGCCCCCCCCCCCCCCCCATTTAAAAAGGGTAACAGAGGATAACCAAACCCCTCTCCCTGCATAACACCCACCCCCTCTCTCTCTCTCTCTACTCCCTACTTTCTTTCCCCCTCTCTCTCTTCCGCTCCCCCTCTCTGCTCAATAGGTCCACTGTGAGTGTATGAATGAAATAGTGTGTGGCCTGCTAATATGATTATTGTGTTCAAATGGGCATTGGGGGGATCAGGCCCTGTTTATTCGGCTGTTTACTTTACTCCCCCACCCCCAAAAAACCCCCCCACCCCCCGGCACTCGGCCGAGGGCCATCGAGGAGCACTGCGCATGGGGACGCATGCTGTGTGTGTGTGTGTGTGTGTGTGTGTGTGTGTGTTGTGGTTGTTCCTGTCAGCTGCCACAATGACGCACTCTGAAATTAGCCTGAAATTAGCCTTTTCAGCAGCATGATATCAGAATTCATATTTTTTTGGGAGTTGTATGTGTGTGTGATCATGTGACTGTATTGTGTGTAGTTCCTTTGGTGGAGTGTTTGGTTAATGTTGGTCTATTTATTATTTCTTGTCCCCGTGTCCCCTTTTTACTGGACTTACTCTATGATTGAATGTCCTATTTACTGGGCTTATTACTGTATGATTGAATGTCATATTTACTGGACTTACTGTATGATTGAATGTCATATTTACTGGGCTTATTACTGTATGATTGAATGTCATATTTACTGGACTTACTGTATGATTGAATGTCATATTTACTGGGCTTATTACTGTATGATTGAATGTCCTTTTTACTGAACTTACTGTATGATTGAATGTCCTATTTACTGGGCTTACTGTATGATTGAATGTCCTTTTTACTGGGCTTACTGTATGATTGAATGTCCTTTTTACTGAACTTACTGTATGATTGATTGTTAGCAGCTTGAGTTCAGCATGGATGGATAGATGGTGCTGAGCATGTCTAACTTTCTGGGCTTCCACAGTCAGCGGGGCTTTTCAGAGGAGAAGCTTGTGCATTTCATTTCTCAATTTGTGTCATACACACACACACAAACACACACACCTGCACACACACACTCACACACACACACCTGCACACACACACACTCACACACACACACTCACTCACACACACACACTCACACACACTCACTCACACACACACACTAACACACACACACACACACACACACTCTCACACACACACACTCACACACACACTCACTCACACACACACACTCACACACACACACTCACACACATGACACAGCGATTAAGGAAGGTGCCTGCTATGATGAGCCCAGTGCACTGCTCCTGAAGGCTGCTATGCTGAGCTCAGTGCACTGCTCCTGAAGGCTGCTATGCTGAGCCCAGTGCACTGCTCCTGAAGGCTGCTATGCTGAGCCCAGTGCACTGCTCCTGAAGGCTGCTATGCTGAGCCCAGTGCACTGCTCCTGAAGGCTGCTATGCTGAGCCCAGTGCACTGCTCCTGAAGGCTGCTATGCTGAGCTCAGTGCACTGCTCCTGAAGGCTGCTGAGCCCAGTGCACTGCTCCTGAAGGCTGCTGAGCTCAGTGCACTGCTCCTGAAGGCTGCTATGCTGAGCTCAGTGCACTGCTCCTGAAGGCTGCTCAGTGGCTCAGTGGCTCTGTGGCCTGCTCTGATGCTCCCAGAACACAAAGGTTGCATTGTGGAGGATTTTGTTTTTGACGTTGAATAGGCTGGTTGTGTATTGGCCTCTTTGAGAATGAGAAATCCCCTACCTATAGCACAAAACATGCTACACCTCCCTTGTGTGTGTCTGAAAACAACATTGTAAAACACTTCAGTGTATCAGAGGAGTGTGTGTGTGTGAGTGGAGTGTATCAGAGGATTGTGTGTGTGTGTGTGTGTGTGTGTGTGTGTGTGTGTGTGTGTGTGTGTGTGTGTGTGTGTGTGTGTGTGTGTGTGTGTGTGTGTGTGTGAAGTGTATCAGAAGAGTGTGTGTGAGTGGAGTGTATTAGGAGAGTGTGTGTGTGAGTGGAGTGTATTAGAAGAGTGTGTGTGTGAGTGGAGTGTGTGTGTAAGAAGAGTGTGTGTGTGAGTGGAGTGTATTAGATAAGTGTGTGTGTGACTGGAGTGTATTAGAAGAATGTGTGTGTGAGTGGAGTGTATTAGAAGATTGTGTGTGTGTGAGTGGAGTGTATTAGGAGAGTGTGTGTGTCAGTGGAGTGTATTAGAAGAGTGTGTGTGTGTGTGAGTGGAGTGTATTAGAAGAGTGTGTGTGTGAGTGGAGTGTATTAGAAGAGTGTGTGTGTGTGAGTGGAGTGTATTAAAAGAGTGTGTGTGTGTGTGGAGTGTATTAGAAGAGTGTGTGTGTATGAGTGGAGTGTGTGAGAGTCCATCAGTAGAGATATGGAGAGGACTGCTGTCAGTGTCAAATAACACGGCTCTCTGAGCTGCACAGAACAGAAGTAGACACACACACACACACACACACTCCACTTTACACAGAGTAAACACACACACACACACACTCCACTCCACCACACCAACATCAACACCAACCCTGCCCCCTTTGAGCTTCAGTGCGCGAGAGCTTCAGTGAAGCACCACACAGGTCCAGGTTCAGTGTGAAAGAGCCGGTTGAAGAACATGCAGAAATGCCACACAGATCTAGCTTCAGCTCTTAGGGATTTCTCCCTCTCTCACCACGGTTGTTGACTGACTTCCAGGGTGGATCAGGGTTGTGCACAATTCGAATTGCAGTTCTGCTTCCTGTTTGCTACCTCAATTGAAAAGCAAGTGAAATTCAAGAATTTAATTGGAATTTAAGTGCCAGTTTCAATTCAATTGTGGAATTTTGCACAAGCCTGGTGTGGATTCTCCAGATATGAGGCCTGCCATGGGAAGAGTCTTCCTCCTCCTCACTCTTCTCTCTGTGAAGGCTGCTGAGGCTTCCTCCTCCTCACTCTCCTCTCTGTGAAGGCTGCTGAGGCTTCCTCCTCCTCACTCTTCTCTCTGTGAAGGCTGCTGAGGCTTCCTCCTCCTCACTCTCCTCTCTGTGAAGGCTGCTGAGTCCTGCGCTCGCTCGCCTGTGCCATTATGCATCTCCCTGAGTCACCCAGGCACATGGAGCCCTCTAGGCCCCCCTCACGCACACACACACACACACACACACACACACACACACACACACACACACACACACACACACACAGACACACACACACACACACAGACACACACACACACACACACACACACACACACACACACACACACACACAGACACAGACACAGACACACACACACACACACACACACACACACACACACTCTCTCTCAGCAGCCCCCGGTGGAGGAGTCTCGCTGTCTTTGATGAGGGCTGGGCCCTTGAGCGGTCAGGACAGCCTTGCGTTTGATTCAGAAGACCAAAAGGGCTCGGCACCAATCATGTCAAGCTTTGATAGCGAATCTTAGCGTCCAGTAGGCCGGACCCTTGAGCATGCAGGACAACCTTGCGTTTGATTCCGAGGACAATAGAGCTTTGCACTGAGTGCGTCTGGCTTTGACAGCGGACCCCGGAGCGCATGGGAGCCAGGTCCGTTTAAAGCAACACCAAAGAGATTTTTGTACCTTAAAATAATGTTTCCAAAATCGTTTCAGTGGTTCATTAACTCGTAACAGGGTGGATGACACTTCTGCATTCAGTTTGCGACCCTCTATCGGCTATAACCGCACTATGCAAGTTTGCCAGATCGGGTAGCGGATCTGTAGTTTGATGGAATGAGACATAAGAAACTACAAATTTTACTTGCTTCTGATGCCGCAATACATCATAGTTTCGTAAAATCATGCAACATACTCTACCTTGTCTGTGGACATCGTTATTTGCAAAGCCGGTGCTGGATAATCAAATAACGTGCTTGCGACAGAGGAAAAGTGCTTTGGTGTTGCTTTAAGACACGGCTGTTTGGCCTCTTATAGAAACAAAGAACTGCACTCCTTCAAGTGTCAAAACTTCTGAGTTTTCTGAGTATCAGAAGAATTATTTGCAGTTCATATGCAGGAAATGCGATATTTTGGACAGGAAATGCAACTGTACTGCGTAGTACTTCAGGAAAGATCCAGTAGAACGGTAGTTTATTGTCCCACAAGGGCAGCTATGTGCTGTACGGGGCTGTCTGGGCTAGATGCCCTGTCTGTCTCAGCCCATAGAGGGCTAAGTACAGTAGGAGTGTTGTACGGGGCTGTCTGGGCTAGATGCCCTGTCTGGAGAGAGAGAGAGAGATACTTTATTGATCCCCAAGGGGAAATTCAAGGAGAGGGATACAGGTGTAGAAGGAGGTAGAGAAGGGAAGAGAGGGATGCAGGTGTAGGAGGAGGAGGTAGAGAGGAGAAGAGAGGGATGCAGGAGGAGGAGGAGGAGGTAGAGAGGAGAAGAGAGGGATGCAGGTGTAGAAGGAGGAGTAGGTAGAGAGGAGGAGAGAGGGATGCAGGAGGAGGAGGTAGAGAAGGGAAGAGAGGGATGCAGGTGTAGGAGGAGGAGGTAGAGAGGAGGAGAGAGGGATGCTGGAGGAGGAGGAGGAGGTAGAGAGGAGAAGAGAGGGATGCAGGTGTAGAAGGAGGAGTAGGTAGAGAGGAGGAGAGAGGGATGCAGGAGGAGGAGGTAGAGAAGGGAAGAGAGGGATGCAGGTGTAGGAGGAGAATGAGAGGAGAAGAGAGAGATGCAGGTGAGTGTGTAAGGTCTGGACTGCCATGTTTACATAAACACTTCTTCTCAGAGACTAGACTCCTGATGTCACACATGACCATGCTCAGCACCAGTGATGTGTGCGTCCGGTCCATTCAGTGCTAAAGCTTTTAGACCTTCTCCATATCGGTCCAAATTGAGTTTAAATTCAACTGGACTTCCTTTCCTTAATGGCCCCTTTTAAGCTTTTTTTAGCGATGTATAGAGGCTGTGTGTGTGTGTGTGTGTGTGGGTGTGTACTGGGCAGGGAATTCCAGTTGACTGGAGCTAGAGGAGGAAGTGGTGGTGATTTGCCGCAAGCAGACTGACCAAGTGTGTGCAGAGCTTTGTGCATCTGACGCATTTGGAAGCATCAGCTAAAAACAGGCTAGTTTAGAATACATCAGCTAAAAACAGGCTAGTTTAGAATACATCAGCTAAAAACAGGCTAGTTTAGAATACATCGGCTAAAAACAGGCTAGTTTAGAATACATCAGCTAAAAACAGGCTAGTTTAGAATACATCAGCTAAAAACAGGCTAGTTTAGAATACATCAGCTAAAAACAGGCTAGTTTAGTTTAGAATACATCAGCTAAAAACAGGCTAGTTTAGAATACATCAGCTAAAAACAGGCTAGTTTAGAATACATCAGCTAAAAACAGGCTAGTTTAGAATACATCAGCTAAAAACAGGCTAGTTTAGAATACATCAGCTAAAAACAGGCTAGTTTAGAATACATCAGCTAAAAACAGGCTAGTTTAGAATACATCAGCTAAAAACAGGCTAGTTTAGTTTAGAATACATCAGCTAAAAACAGGCTAGTTTAGAATACATCAGCTAAAAACAGGCTAGTTTAGAATACATCAGCTAAAAACAGGCTAGTTTAGTTTAGAATACATCAGCTAAAAACAGGCTAGTTTAGAATACATCAGCTAAAAACAGGCTAGTTTAGAATACATCAGCTAAAAACAGGCTAGTTTAGTTTAGAATACATCAGCTAAAAACAGGCTAGTTTAGAATACATCAGCTAAAAACAGGCTAGTTTAGAATACATCAGCTAAAAACAGGCTAGTTTAGTTTAGAATACATCAGCTAAAAACAGGCTAGTTTAGAATACATCAGCTAAAAACAGGCTAGTTTAGAATACATCAGCTAAAAACAGGCTAGTTTAGAATACATCAGCTAAAAACAGGCTAGTTTAGAATACATCAGCTAAAAACAGGCTAGTTTAGAATACATCAGCTAAAAACAGGCTAGTTTAGAATACATCAGCTAAAAACAGGCTAGTTTAGTTTAGAATACATCAGCTAAAAACAGGCTAGTTTAGAATACATCAGCTAAAAACAGGCTAGTTTAGAATACATCAGCTAAAAACAGGCTAGTTTAGAATACATCAGCTAAAAACAGGCTAGTTTAGAATACATCAGCTAAAAACAGGCTAGTTTAGAATACATCAGCTAAAAACAGGCTAGTTTAGAATACATCAGCTAAAAACAGGCTAGTTTAGAATACATCAGCTAAAAACAGGCTAGTTTAGTTTAGAATACATCAGCTAAAAACAGGCTAGTTTAGAATACATCAGCTAAAAACAGGCTAGTTTAGTTTAGAATACATCGGATTAACGGTTTTTTTTTTTTGCTCTCCAACGAATGTCTGAACTCGATATCATCTGTCACATCTGTCACACACACACACACACACACACACATTCCTATTTCTAAATGTATATGGACTGTATGTGTGACATCTGTCACACACACACACACACACACACACACACACACACACACACATTCCTATTTCTAAATGTATATGGACTGTATGTATGACATCTGTCACACACACACACACACACACACACACACACACACACACACATTCCTATTTCTAAATGTATATGGACTGTATGTGTGACATCTGTCACACACACACACACACACACACACACACACACACACACACATTCCTATTTCTAAATGTATATGGACTGTATGTGTGACATCTGTCACACACACACACACACACACACACACACACACACACACACATTCCTATTTCTAAATGTATATGGACTGTATGTGTGACATCTGTCACACACACACACACACACACACACACACACACACACACATTCCTATTTCTAAATGTATATGGACTGTATGTGTGACATCTGTCACACACACACACACACACACACACACACACACACACACACATTCCTATTTCTAAATGTATATGGACTGTATGTGTGACATCTGTCACACACACACACACACACACACACACACACACACACACACACACATTCCTATTTCTAAATGTATATGGACTGTATGTGTGACATCTGTCACACACACACACACACACACACACACACACACACACACACATTCCTATTTCTAAATGTATATGGACTGTATGTGTGACATCTGTCACACACACACACACACACACACACACACACACACACACA
>NW_027468870.1:4166363-4168863 GCF_046254945.1 Alosa pseudoharengus
CTCCACACTTATCACTTAATGCATCCTCTCCATCTCTCCTTCATGTGATGGCTTCCTTGGTGAAAACGGCTGGAGAGCTATCGATAGAAGTGGCATCTCTCTCTCCCTCTCTCTCTCTCTCTCTCTCTCTTCCTCTCTCGCTCTCTCTCTCTCCCTCCCTCTCTCTCTCTCTCCCTCTCTCCCTCCCTCTCTGTCTCCCTCTCTCTCTCCCCCTCTCTCTCTCCCTCTCTCTCTCTCCCTCTCTCTGACATCTTCCTCTTCTCTGTATGTTCTGGCTCAGGCAGTAGTCCAAGCCCACAGCGTTCCTGAAACTAGTCCCCAACACCTCAAGCTTCCGTGAAAGCGACCTCGGCATCCGTGGTCTACTGGTCTACCGGTCAGGGAAACAGACTTGTTTGCGATCCTTGACTGGTCTACTGGTCCACTGGTCTACTGGTAGTGATGGGCAAATCAAGCTTTGGTGAACCACTGAAAGACAGCAGTGTGAAGCGAGCGACACTAATGACATTTTTTTTTAATATGGCCACCACATGTAGATTTTTCAACATAAAAGTCCATAAAAAACATAAAAAGCTTTATTTGCCCATCACTACCATTGAACTGTTCAATGCCTCTCTAAAGGGAAGAGGAGAGATAGACTTCTCTGCTTAGTCTGTCTGCCTCTCCACCCTCTCCATGTTTGAGTACTGACTGCCCACTACTGCTTTACTACTGTTTTACTACTGTTTTACTAATGTACACAGCCTAATGTTTTCACTACTGTTTTACTGCTACACTGTTTTTCATGCTATATTAGCACACATGATCAATGGCTGCGGTCAGGCTTCTGCTACAATAATGAATGAATGAATGGCTATAACCCTATTACCTCAACCTGTTCTTGCACTGTAATAGTTTTTTATTTTACCTTGTCTACATTATACTTTACTCTCCTATTTGTCCATATTATTTATGCTGGTCACTAGACCTTACTCTTGCACTGTTGGACTAATTTTGGACTACTTTTTTGCACCTTCACCATGACACTCACTCTCTTGGGCACCTTGCCATGCACACATAACTAAAGGACTATGGTTGGACTACTTTTTGCACCTTCACCATGACACTCACTCCCTTTAACACCTTACCAGTCCCGGCCCTGTCACTACAAGTGTCTTATGCTTGATCACCCTCAAGCACATTGGACTTTCTTAATTTAATTTATATAGTGTATTTAGTATTTAGTTTTGTTAGTTTTCTTATCTTTCTTATCTTCTACTGTCTTTATTGTACAGTGGAGTTTAGTTATATGTTTATACTTATACTTATGTTTACCATTTCTGCTGTAAGTGCATGTTGTGTGTGATGTCTGTATGCTACTGAGACCCTTGAATTTCCCCTTGGGGATCAATAAAGTATCTATCTATCTATCTATCTATCTATCTATCTATCTATCTATCTATCTATCCTTACCCAAACCAGTATATGTAACCAAAAATACTGGTTTACTTAGGGACTTTTATGTTAAAAAATGTATGTGTGGCAGCCATCTTTTTTTTCAGCTAGTGTCGCTAGCTTTACACGGCAGTGGTTCAGTGGTTCACCAAAGCTTCATTTGCCCATCACTATCTACTGGTCCACTGGTCCACTGGTGTACTGGACCACTGGTCTACTGGTCCACTGGTCTACTGGTCCACTGGTCTACTGGTCCACTGGTCCAGTGGTCTACTGGTCCACTGGTCTACTGGTCAGGGAAACAGAGGGCGGCGGGTCCGATCCCTGACTGGCAGGAACAGTGTGGACAGGATGAGTGTTTGAACAGCACTCTCCCATGTCCACATCGACTGTGTGTGTGTGTGTGTGTGTGTGTGTGTGTGTGTGTGCTCACATGGACCCTGCAAACGCCCTTCAACCTCCACACACACACGCACGCACATACACACATACACACACACACATACAGTAGTATCATTAAGCCCAGAGTTATTCACATTTAGATTTAGAGTGCATTTATTTGACCAAAAGGTTTCACCTGCCTGTTAATTACAGTACGAGAGAGAAGCACAAGACAGAAGTCTTTAACTGTGACTGTGCTAGAGACACAATTACAGAAACAAAAAAACTGCTTCGGTCAAATAAGAAACCAAATGAATTCCAAAATGGCCGCTCCCCTACAGACCCACACCTCCTCCCCCTGCTCTCTGACCCCGGCCGCTCACAACGCCTGGCCCGTGTGGCAGCACTTCCTGCATTGACACGTTCCCAGTGAAGCGGTTGAGTGTGGGGTCTGCTATGCGGAGGACAGAGGTGAGAGGTCACAGAGCATGGCCTGCTGGGAAATAAGAGAGCGCGACTCTGCTTAGCCCTGAGGCCACAGAGCATGGCCTGCTGGGAAATAAGAGAGAGCGACTCTGCTTAGCCCTGAGAGGCCTGAGGCCTGATGCTACCACATTAAAGGTGTGGTGGGTACGAATCTTAGCTTTAAACATTCAAAAATTAACCAAAAAGAGATGGTGCTTTA
>NW_027468870.1:4176363-4183863 GCF_046254945.1 Alosa pseudoharengus
TGATGAGTGTGCCTGTTTGTCAGGGAGATTCCTGCTCTCCTATAGTCCACCTCCCCATCATCCTGACCTCTGCCAAGGAGGCTCCGTATCCAGTGGGACCAGTGTGTGTCTGACTGGTCATCTGAAAGTAGGATTGCGCAACACTACTGGCCCAATCGGGCCCAATGCTCATGACACGTGTGGGAAGAGTAGTGTTCTAAGGAAGAGCAGAGTGTTATAAGGAAGAGCAGAGTGTTCTAAGGAAGAGCAGAGTGTTCTAAGGAAGAGTAGAGTGTTCTAAGGAAGAGCAGAGTGTTCTAAGGAAGAGCAGAGTGTTCTAAGGAAAAGCCTGTTCCATTTTGGAGCAGATGTGGATCATCGGGTGGATGGGCTCATTTATTCTCATTTTTGCTAATGCTCTGTTGGCTTTTTATGTTTCCAGCTTGTCTGGTTCTAATTGAGGAACGTGTCTGACAGTGTTCTCAAAGATGAGTTCAATCTTGCAGACATTAGGGTTGGGTTGTGTATTTGTCTTTGAAATACAGTACGTGTCTTGGAGTAGTCTACAGGGTGTGTCCCTCCTCCAGGAGAAATACTAGCGGAGTCCTATTTCAGCATCCTCCTCAGAGCCTCTTCCCTGGAACAAACCAGTTTAACATCAGCGCTGAAACTGAATACTTGTGTTGTGTTGTGTTGTGTTGTGTTGTGTTGTGTTGTGTTGTGTTGTGTTGTGTTGTGTTGTGTTGTGTTGTGTTGTGTTGTGTTGTGCTGTGCTGTGCTGTGCTGTGTTGTGTTGTGTGAACTGAGTTGATAGTCATTCTCAGGTAACAATTGTGATCCAAATGCACAAGACCTTGTTAAACCAGATGTGAACAGGCTCGTTGACTCACACCTGTTGAATCTGAGGACGGTATGTCTGATGACAAGCAGGTTCTGACCTGTGTGTGTGTGACTGACCTGTGTCGGTGCAATGATGAATGAACTCGTTCAGTAAGGCAGTTTCTCACGGGTTGCACACCTCCCTCCTCCCTGTAAGCACCACCCTCCCTCTCCAACAGTGATGTGCATCACAGAGCTCTCTTGACCTCTCCAGGATAAAGCTCTCCATTTTGTGGTGGCGCACCTTGAGCAATTCTACTGTCCCTCTCCACCACTTCCATCTCACTGAGCAGAACGCACTGTCGTCTGCGGAGAGGGCATTCTGCCCAAGCATGCTGGAGAATTCCGGAGCATTCCATTTCTTTGTGATGTCATACCCTGTCAGCCATATCCGGCACATTCACTAGCCTCCATGCAGATAGCAGCATAATCTACCAGGATATGTCTTTCACCTGTATCCAACCAACCACAGACTTGCTGTAACACATTCTCCAAGCGTATTTTAAGTTGAACTTCTTCTGATTATATGATATCTATGCTGAGTTAGTCCTTGAAGAACCTTTATCACTAGTATGAGAGTGATCTAGGCCCTTTTGAAGAACCTTTAACACCAGTGTGAGTGATCTAGGCCCTTTTGAAGAACCTTTATCACCAGTATGAGAGTGATCTAGGCCCTTTTGAAGAACCTTTAACATCAGTGTGAGTGATCTAGGCCCTTTTGAAGAACCTTTATCACCAGTATGAGAGTGATCTAGGCCCTTTTGAAGAACCTTTAACACCAGTGTGAGTGATCTAGGCCCTTTTGAAGAACCTTTATCACCAGTATGAGAGTGATCTAGGCCCTTTTGAAGAACCTTTAACACCAGTGTGAGTGATCTAGGCCCTTTTGAAGAACCTTTATCACCAGTATGAGAGTGATCTAGGCCCTTCTGTAGCCTTTAGGTCTTGGCAGATATGGCAGGATGACAGCTGGGCAATTAGTCCATCATTAGATGACGAAGGCTAAAATGGAGTTGCCCGCAGCTCGGACCTGATGAGTGTGCCTGTGAGCTCCTGAGTTGAGAGGAGCCAGCTATGCATTAGCTCAGAGTGAGATGAATGGCATGCTTTCAGCAGAGCTGGGCTCTGCAGCCAAAACCAATCAAACATGAAACGCAACAACGAAACTAGCACACACTCACTTGTAAGGTGGACTCTAGGCTGTGAGGGACATATCTACAGAGATCATCCATTCTGTGTTAAACTATCTCTCTGTGTCTGTGTCTGTGTCTGTGTCTGTGTCTGTGTGTGTGTGTGTGTGTGTGTCTATGTCTGTATGTGTGTGTGTGTGTGCACGTGTGCATGTGCATATGTGTGTGTGTGTATGTCTGTGAGAGTGTGTGTGAGCATGTGTGTGTGTGTGAGCGTGTGTGTGTGTGTGTGTGTGTGTGTGTGTGTGTGTGTGTGTACCCTGGCTCATCTGTGTGCTTTTTGTTTTTTTGCATTTCGTTATGCGGTTCTTGCCAAACAGGATATCACTAGTAATAATAACCAAAATATGCACACAACAGGACATCAGGGAAGATCACAGCCAAGATATACACTAACCAGCACATCACTGCCAAACTCCCATGACCTCAAATGACAGGGCACAAACAGGTCCCTCTCACAAGACAAAAACAACCAACATTATAGTCCCCATCCCCAACTCAATGTGACAGATGTTCTATGCACGGTACCATCGTGGGACAGATGTTCTATGTACGGCACCATCATATAACATGTTCTATGCACGGTACCATCATGTGACAGATGTTCTATGTACGGCACCATCATATAACATGTTCTATGCACGGTACCATCATGTGACAGATGTTCTATGTACGGCACCATCATATAACAGATGTTCTATGCACGGTACCATCATGTGACAGATGTTCTATGAGTGGTATAGGAAGTGCTGTTTTTAGTAACAGATCTGCCATAACATTGTTTTTCAGCTCAGTCATTGATTATAAGGCCTGTTTTTGTCTTTTTTTTTGCAGGGACCTCAAACCTGAGAATATTCTGTTGGATGACCATGGTGAGTAGAATATTCTAGAGTTCCTGTGTGTGTGGGGAGATCCTGCATGTGTGGGGAGATCCTGTATGTGTGGGGAGATCCTGCATGTGTGGGGAGATCCTGTATGTCTGTGTGTGTGGGGAGATCCTGTATGTGTGGGGAGATCCTGTATGTCTGTGTGTGTGGGGATATCCTGTATGTCTGTGTGTGTGGGGAGATCCTGTATGTGTGGGGAGATCCTGTATGTGTGCAAGGATTAAAGTTCTCCGTCGTAGGACGGATTTCCGTCAATTTGATTTTAGAAATGTCATATTTGAGATCGATGCAGATCCGATGAGAAAAAAAAATAGGAGGGGGGCGACTGTCACCTTTGCTTTTCCTTTTTTAAGGCAACTACAAATATTAGGGTAAATGTTTAAAGACCTTAGCCTAGAAATCTAGACGCACAATATAGGATGGCCCGCCAGGCTATAAAGACCTAATAATGTTCTTGAGAACTTTCTGTGTCTCAATCAGTGACCGCTCAAGAAGATAGCCTACGTCAGTCATGAGTTTCGCTTTGTTTATGTTGTAGCTACACATCTCAAGCGTTTGCTTAAAAAAAAAAAGAACACGTATGGAGGACTATAACGGTCTAAAAGTTGGATTATAGTGACACAATCGAGACAGCTGATGAGGTTGGCCAATCCGTTTAACTTTTTTGGATAAGAGAAGAAGCGTAGGCTGTGTTCTTTCCGTGCATCAATGTACACAATTTCTTACTATCGCGAACTCTCAGGAGAGGTCATTCGTTTTGGATGTCACATATGACTTGAACAGATAGCCTGCTATGCCACCCGATGTAGGCTACTATTATTGTTACAGTTTTTAATCAGTGCAACCAGGGTAGGAATTTCACGACGGCCATGGCCGTCGTAGCCCCTTGCGTTGGCCGTGAAGCCCCTTTGAAAATTATAGGTTTACAGGCCACGGTGGCCTTGGTGCCCCCTTCTTTCAATATTCTGCTTGGTGTCCTACTAATAGCGATTTTTATTTAGCCTGTGGCCTATCAAAATAATCTTAGCATTCACAGCGCAAATTAATTTAGTCTTTTACGCAGTGGAGAAAGTGACAGCGCAAGAAAGTGCGTCCAAATTCACCCATTCTTCTCAGTTGAACTATTCGCGAAGTAGCCTATTCATCACACAGACATCACAAGTATCACATGAAAGAGCTTTTCTCAGCTTTTAAACGATGTTAGCCGATAATTGCTGTGTTGAACGGTTCGCGAGAAAAGTAAATAATATAATTAAATTTAATCATACATTCTACTGAAGGTTTTGCGTCCATGATCTCCCTACCCATTCATCTCGGTGGAATACTTCACGAACCCTTCTTTTAACACATGACAAACCACATTTCAGAATAAACAGCAGACCTTACCGAACACAAAGGTGTAAAGCAGTCCCCTGTACAGTTAGCCGTTCCAGAGTAATTCAGTTTTGAATTTGCAGTAGGCTAAATTTCGACATGCATGGATGTCTCCAAATTTGGGCTTTAAGTTTTACAATGTGTTTAAATTGTTCCACATGATTTAATAACGGGCCAAATACAAAATGAATGTTACAAATATTGCCTAGATATTGGTAAATCAGAGGACAGCTGACTAAGAGTTTGTGAAAGTAGCCTTAATGATCACAAAATGCTAAGCATGCATCTAGGCTATTTGAGTTTCTTAAAGCTGAGCTGTGCTACATTTAAATTGTTCAATACATGATTTCATAGCAGGCCAAATATAAAATAAATTTTATATATAGCCTAGATATCTGTTTTTATTAGATGATCAGATGATTTACAGTTCTATGTATGTCATGTTTCATGTTTTTGTAATGTTTCATACAGTGATGCAGGTCTACTGCAGTGAATAGGCTAAATACAACTTTGATAATTTTTATAGCCTACTATTGTATAGTTAACTTTGGCCTTGGTGCCCTGACATGTGGCCTTTGTGCCCCCCACCAAATATGCCCAACTGAAGGCCAAGTGGCCTTGCCCCCAGAATGGTGAAATTCCAAGCCTGAGTGCAACTACATTATGTGTAAAGCGACGCAATATAAACCTTAGCCTATGCAATTTATTATCCCGTCTGTTATGACAACAATGTTTTTCACAATTTGCGACGGAAGGTTTTAACTGAGCGTGTTAACATAAAATAATAATAATATTGTCATCATTGCGAACTGTCGAGTAAGGGGGTCATCATGTTTGTGACGCACAGCCTTGTAGCCTATTTTGCTTAGGCCTCACTTTTAACGACAGTAGGTTGTGAGTGTATGTTGACAAAAAATAATCATGCAATTAAAATAGTCAACTTAAAACTTTGCTATAAAATATTATTAATTTATAGCACAAAACCATAACCAGTAGGCCTACCAGAACCTCGCATATTAGCGTTATGATTTGTGTGCGTCTGTTTGGCAAGGCCACTAGCTGTCATGGATGCGTTGTTGCTAAAGGAAGGCAGGTGTCAAAAGTTAAAAAATAAATGGAGATGGGCAGCTGTTGGACACGGAGGAGAAGCCATGGTGTAAAGAAATTAAAGTGCCAGGGGTGCTTTTGCGCGGTTCGCTGCAAGAAAATTGTTTATGGATGCAATAGGAAAACGTTTTAGCACGCCACCAATCAGAAGACCGCCATAAGGTTAACGTTCGTGCACTTCAGGACATCTTCCCTACCTGGTGCAACTAGCCACCACGACAGAGGTAGGCTACGTTTATTTATGGCTGACCGTTTTTACGTTTAGAAAGTAGGCTACGCATGTTCTTTCATAGCGCAACACGACCTGTCCTTCACCATATCGCAACCTCTTGTCAACCTTTTACAATCTGTTGCTGAAGACAAAAGCGCCGTCTCCCGATTGTCGTTATCAAATGCGCAGACCTCCTGCATGAGCACACACAGTATTGCTGCTCATTGGAAAACTGAGTTGTCTGTAAAACTCAAAATTACCATGTTTTCATTAAATGCGGATGAGGCAACAAATGGAAATATGAACAATATCTAGAATGTTCTGATTTGTTACTTTGATGAGGAAATGGGAAGTCTTGCAAACTTGATTTTATAGATTTTACTTGGTGTTGAATTGCATATTAACAAGAAAAAAATCTCCCCTTTAAACACTTTTGGCCTGAAGTAATTAAATAAGAGTGTGTTAAAGCCTTTCTACAATATTGCTGCAGTAGAAAAGAACAGTAATGGCTAATCAGCAATGGTCAGGGATGGTACTAAAATATATTTTTGTTCATCAGGAAAATTCAATCTCAATCAAGAACACTCTCAATTCGCCTTATTCACATGGTGGCCATTGGCGGCTAAAACGAGGCTACAGAGTACACAAACCATAGGATTGTTATGTTCTATGCATTCACCTGTAGGTGGCATTAATTATATAGTAAGTGTACCCTGTAGCCTCGTTTTGGTTTAAACAATGGCCGCCGTGTGAATAAGGTGAATACTCCCTTTACTTTGCTGTTTGCATCCAATACCAATAGGTCGCGACCGCAAAAGGGGTGCTATCTCTATAGGTAGATATGAACAACGTATGACTTATGGCCTGAAAAAAGTTCAGTCAAACGATTTTTTTTCACTTTAATCCCTGTGTGTGTATGTGTGGGGAGATCCTGTATGTCTGTACAGTATGTGTGGGGAGATCCTGTATGTGTGTATGTGTGGGGAGATCCTGTATGTGTGTATGTGTGGGGAGATCCTGTATGTCTGTACAGTATGTGTGGGGAGATCCTGTATGTGTGTATGTGTGGGGAGATCCTGTGTGTCTGTGTGTGTGGGGAGATCCTGTATGTGTGTGTGTGTGGGGAGATCCTGTATGTGTGTATGTGTGGGGAGATCCTGTATGTGTGTATGTGTGGGGAGATCCTGTATGTCTGTACAGTATGTGTGGGGAGATCCTGTATGTGTGTATGTGTGGGGAGATCCTGTGTGTCTGTGTGTGTGGGGAGATCCTGTATGTGTGTGTGTGTGGGGAGATCCTGTATGTGTGTATGTGTGGGGAGATCCTGTATGTGTGTATGTGTGGGGAGATCCTGTATGTGTGTGTGTGTGGGGAGATCCTGTATGTGTGTATGTGTGGGGAGATCCTGTATGTGTGTGTGTGTGGGGAGATCCTGTATGTGTGTATGTGTGGGGAGATCCTGTATGTGTGTATGTGTGGGGAGATCCTGTATGTGTGTGGGTGTGGGGAGATCCTGTATGTGTGTGTGTGTGGGGAGATCCTGCATGTGTGTGTACTGTACATGTTGGCAAAAGGGAAAGGAGACTGTCGGCAGGTCTGCTGATTCATTCCAGCTAGAGCTGTAGCATGCTACCAGCTAATGGATTAATGTTGCTCCAGCAGGGATTAGGGCGGCTAAAACCATTCTTTTCACAGTTGAGTAATCTGATGATTATTCTCTACATTGCAAGATAACACAGTCAGTTACCATGATCCACTGAGTTAACCTGCCACAAACATTCTAGGTGACCCCTTTCACTTGTAGGCCTACTAGTTAAGTATGGCCAATTTCGCTGCGAAGTGTCAGCTGGTTAGTGGCGCAAGCAGGTTGGTG
>NW_027468870.1:4196363-4241363 GCF_046254945.1 Alosa pseudoharengus
GAACCCGGGTCACCGGCGTACGGTGCAGGTGCCCCAGCCAGTTAAGAAACACTGCTTTACAATGAACCTCACTAACCACCACCAATGTGCAAATGTATTGCACCCATTCATTGCTGCTAAAGGGGACACAGTTATTACATTTTAATATCTGTGCACTTCTACCTGTGTAAAGGTGTAGAGGCGTTATATTAAGCCCTACGCATCATAAGAGAGTTCTGTGTCACCAGTCACAGGTGCACAATAAAATACAGCTCTGGAAAACATTAAGAGAGCAGTGCAATTTTTACTGAAATCAGCATCTCTGCAAGTATGACAGCCATTCCATCCCAATGTCTGTTAAATATCAACACAAGCACACCTCATTCTACTTACTAAGGTGCTGATTAGGTGATCACCTGAACCAAATCTTATTAAACGAGGAAAAGTATGAAAACCTGCTGTGGTCATCACTATCCTCTTGCAATAGGACCATCTGGATGGCAAAAACAGTGCTAATAGTACATCAAAAGTAATTGGAATCAAAAATAACTATTGATCATGCCAAAAGAGTTGAAAAGAAAGCTTTTAAGTGAGTCAAAGAAGGGTTCAATTCCGGCTTTACTGGCAGAGGGGTACAGGGAGCGCCAGGTTGCTTCCATCCTTAACATTTCTAAGAGGGCGGCTCATAAGAACAAGGTAAAAGGTCAAGCAGCAGACACTGGGGACGACAAAGCTACAGACCAGCAGAGGGTCTAATCTGGATGACGTCAACTCATTGGAATGTCACTCAGCAACCGTAGGATGACCTCAAAATAACGTACAGAAAGAAGCAACCGTAGGATGACCTCAAAATAACGTACAGAAAGAAGGTGGGGTGAAGTGCACGGCGAGAACGGAACGAAACAGGCCTCTTTTTTGAAAGAATAATACAAAATTGCTAATTTTACACATACGTATAAATAGTAACATCAGAGAAAAGCTGATCATTTTGCAGTGGTCTCTTGATTTGTCCAGAACTGTATCTGCCCTGAAGTTGGTGAATAGCAAGGCAGTAAGGGACCACTAGGGGGGGCTGCTGTTGCAGAAGTGGAATGGGAGACTGCAGCTGAATTCCAGCCCAGTGGCTGATGGGTCGTTTGAGTGACTGTATCGGTGTATAGCATCTGCCTACTCATTGCCTCAGCACATACAGGGCAGAAAGGGGTAGATGTCAGATGGGGGATCAGACGTCACATGAGATTACTGATGTTGCATTGAGTAAGATGCATCATATCTTTGTGTGTAGGAGGGTTTAGAGATGCTGTACATCAATAGAGTAATGCTGTTATGCATAAATAGTGTTAAGCTTAATGCATGCTGTTGTTATTATCATCATGTTCACAAAACGTTTCCACACTGATTGATGTCATGTTCTGAAATAGCTAATTAAATGCACTCGTGTGTGTGAGGGTGTAGAAGACCTACACACACATAGCACAATGTGATGGACTGCCTTGTTGGTCTTGCTCATATCCCTCATGTCGTATCACTCTGGGTTGTGTCCTGGCGTGACTAACTCATGTGTCTTGGCGTGACTAACTCATGTGTCTTGGCGTGACTAACTCATGTGTCCTGGCGTGACTAACTCATGTGTCCTGGCGTGACTAACTCATGTGTCTTGGCGTGACTAACTCATGTGTCCTGGCGTGACTAACTCATGTGTCTTGGCGTGACTAACTCATGCGTCCTGGCGTGTCGTGTCGTGGCGTGGCGTGTCCTGGCGTGGCGTGTCCTGGCGTGTCATGGCGTGGCGTGGCGTGGCATGTCCTGGCGTGGCGTGTCCTGGCGTGTCCTGGCGTGGCGTGTCCTGCCGTGGCGTGTCCTGGCGTGGCGTGTCCTGGCGTGGTGTGTCCTGGTGTGGCGTGTCCTGGCGTGGCGTGTCCTGGCGTGGCCTGGCGTGGCGTGTTGGTCTTGCTCATATCCCTCATGTCGTATCACTCTGGAAACGCCATGTGTCCTGGCGTGGTTAGGAATGCTGTGCTCCTGGTTACGAGACTACCATGTGTCCTGGCGTGACTAACTCATGTGTCCTGGCGTGACTAACTCATGTGTCCTGGCGTGACTAACTCATGTGTCTTGGCGTGACTAACTCATGTGTCCTGGCGTGACTAACTCATGTGTCCTGGCGTGACTAACTCATGTGTCTTGGCGTGACTAACTCATGTGTCCTGGCGTGACTAACTCATGTGTCTTGGCGTGACTAACTCATGCGTCCTGGCGTGGCGTGTCCTGGCGTGGTGTGTCCTGGCGTGGCGTGTCCTGGCATGGCGTGGCGTGTCCTGGCGTGGCCTGGCGTGGCGTGTCCTGGCGCGGCGTGGCGTGGCGTGTCCTGGCGTGGCGTGTCCTGCCGTGTCCTGGCGCGGCGTGTCCCGGCGTGGTGTGTCCTGGCGTGTCCTGGCGTGGCGTGTCCTGGCGTGGCGTGTCCTGGCGTGGCGTGGCGTGGCGTGGCGTGTCCTGGCGTGGCCTGGCGTGGCGTGGCGTGGCGTGTCCTGGCGTGGTGTGTCCTGGCGTGGCGTGTCCTGGTGTGGCGTGTCCTGGCGCGGCGTGGCGTGGCGTGTCCTGGCGTGGCGTGTCCTGCCGTGTCCCGGCGTGGTGTGTCCTGGCGTGTCCTGGCGTGGTGTGTCCTGGCGTGGCGTGTCCTGCCGTGGCGTGGCGTGGCGTGTCCTGGCGTCGCGTGTCCTGGCGTGTCCTGGCGTGGCGTGTCCTGGCGTGGCGTGGCGTGTCCTGGCGTGGCGTGTCCTGCCGTGGCGTGTCCTGGCGTGGCGTGTCCTGGCGTGGCGTGTCCTGGCGTGGCGTGTCCTGGCCTGGCGTGGTGTGTCCTGGCGTGGCGTGGCGTGGCGTGTCCTGGCGTGGCGTGTCCTGGCGTGGCGTGTCCTGCCGTGTCCTGGCGTGTACTGGCGTGGCGTGGTTAAAAGCTGTGCTCCAGGTTTCGTGACTCAGCTCATCAGGCTCCGTATCTCTGATTGCATCACAGGCCGCCTCGTGCTGGCCTCTTCAGCTCGCTGTCCAATCACAGCCAGGGCCTTGGTTGCCAAGGCAACTGTACACTCACAAGCCCGTGTGTCGTGTTATGTGTGTGTGTGTGTGTGTGCAGATGATCGAGTCGGAGTGCTTTCAAGAGCTCAACGTCCTCAACCCAGACGGAAGCATCCCCCCTGACCTGGACTGGAGAGGACAACCCTCACCCCCACCCAAACAGGGCCTGCTACAGAGGCTCTTCGGGAGACAGGTACACACACACACACACACACACACACACACACAGCCCTCACCCCCACCCAAACAGGGCCCGCTACAGAGGCTCTTCGGGAGACAGGTAAGACCAGGGGAGATTCAAAATAAAACAGCAAGGCAGATTAATGTACAGAATAGTCACAGAGAAATAACTCTAGTAGGCTATCAAATGGCCTATTTAAACTCCCCCCAAAGTGAACTGGTAAATGTAGCTAAGCCAGCTGCCATGTCTCAGAACTCTATCGTATACTGTTTGGTCTATTCTGGGTTTTGGGATAATTTTTGCCCTCAAAGAACAATATAGCACTTTAATAATATCAATGTAATAACAGAGTGCCACTAAAGTTGAGACTGTTTACATGGTAAACCCTCTAATAGAGGAGACCTATGACTTCATTCTCTTAAAAACAAAGGACTCTTCTATTAGGAGGTTTACCACTTGCTATTGGTTTACTGGGTTGTATTGGGATGCCCTGTAGATATGGGCTAGAGTGTCCAGCCTCTCTGGTATTTCAGCTGTTCCTGTGTGAGCTGCTCAAAGTGCTCCTCTGTGTCGCCCTCTACAGGAGTGCTGTGGGAACTGCAGCGACAGTGATGAGGAACCCACCAGGCTGTGAGAGAGAGGTGCCCACCGAGATGCCCATCCCTGCTCCCTCGCCGAGATGCCCACCCCAAGATGCCCACCCCTGCCCCTTCTGTGCCCCCTCGCCGAGATGCCCACCCCTGCCCCTCCGCACCCCCTGGCCAACCCTCCCAAAGCTGCCCCCCCCGAAATCCTGCCTACTGCCCCCAACCCCCCCCCCCCACCCCCACCCCGGAGTGGCCCAACACAGAGGATTCCATTTGTTTACAATATTTGCACATTTGTATTTTTAAAAAGCAAGACAAAAAAACCACACCTCTATATAAATATTGGAATGTATATTTTCACTATAGCCAAGCTGTCCATGTGCTTGCCATCCAAGGCATAGCAAAAGGTGAAGAGGTCTACCAGGTGGGACAGGTGTGCTATGCGCCGTCCTCACCTACAGTACACCCCCCCCGTCGCCCTGTTCCACGTCATCGGTCCACATCCCCAGCTTGCGTCCGCATTGGAGTCCTGTCCGAGATGTCCCACTGTTAGCTACTGAAACATATTGCACATAATATTTATATTATATAATATTTATATTATATAACATGATATAACGCAGGGGGACAAGTGTCTGTTCGGAAATATTTTTATATTTATATTTCTCTTTTTATATATGTATATATATATAAACATACATATATGTTAGTTCAGACAATCAAAATGATCCCGTGTGTAGTCATGACATAAAACGTGCATGATGCCGATGTAAACAAAGACTTAGAGGCCATGTTGCTTAAAACTACTTTAGAAGGTTCATTCTGGTACTACTTTAGAGGGTTCCTTTCGAGCATTTACTGCATAACTGCGGCGCAGAAGTGTGTGTGTGTGTGTGTGTGCTAGGACCATGTCTGAGATCTATTAGGAAAACCAAACGGATGTGATGTAGGTGCAGAAGTGCATATATGTGTGTGTATGTGTGTGTGTGTTGTCACCTGGACTGCTCCATAGACCTCAGCTGGGAGGCTCTGAGTGGGTCTTCCTCCCCATCTCTCCTTCTCTCTCTCTCCATCCTTCCTTCTGTCTCTCTCTCCATCCTTCCTTCTGTCTCTCTCTCCATCCTTCCTTCTTTCTCTCTCTCCATCCTTCCTTCTGTCTCTCTCTCCATCTCTCCTTCTTTCTCTCTCTCCATCCTTCCTTCTGTCTCTCTCTCCATCCTTCCTTCTGTCTCTCTCTCCATCCTTCCTTCTGTCTCTCTCTCCATCCTTCCTTCTGTCTCTCTCTCCATCCTTCCTTCTGTCTCTCTCTCCATCCTTCCTTCTGTCTCTCTCTCTCTCTGCTTCTCTTTATTTCTCTTCTCACATGTGGACCTTGTAACTGCTGGGTCTTCATTTGCCTCTCTCTCATCCCTCTCTCTCATCCCTCTCTCTCATCCCTCTCTCTCATCCCTCTCTCTCATCCCTCTCTCTTCCTGCATATCTCACTTTCTCTCTCGTCGCCTTTTTCTTTGTCTCTCTCTCCATTCCTCCCTCTCTCTCTCTTCATTCATCCCTCTCTCTCTTCATTCCTCCCTCTCTCTCTCCATTCCTCCCTCTCTCTCTTCAGTCATCCCTCTCTCTCTTCATTCCTCCCTCTCTCCATTCTTCCCTCTCTCTCTTCATTCCTCCCTCTCTCTCTCCGCCTCTTTCTCTCCTCACATTCAGACCCTGTTACTGCTGGGTCTTCATTTGCCTCTCTCTCATCCCTCTCTCTTCATCCCTCTATCTTTATCCATCTCTCTCTCTCCCGCCTCACCCAGTGTCCTAGCCCCAAGTCATTTGCCTCTCTCTCATCCCTCTATCTCTCTCTCTATCTCTCTCTCTCTCTCTCTCCTGCCTCACCCAGTGTCCTAGCCCCTAGTCATATGCCTCATTTGCCAAAAAGTACCTTTAAAAGAGTTCTCATCAGGAACTACAGGACTTGCACTGCAGACCAAACCAGTTCTCTTTTCTTTTCTTTTTTTATACTTTTTTCTTTTTTTTCTTCCAACTTTTTTCCCTCTTCACAAACGGAGTCTGTGTGCATGTCTGATAAAGTTGCCTTTGGCCTGGTGAGGTACTCATAACATAACATGGTGTTAGTGTTGTTTAACGTGGCGATCTACAGAGGATAGACTTTAAGCTGATCCTGCTTGCCTCCGAATCCAGATCGGATCGGGGCCGGATGGGGTGCAGATGTGGGCCAGAACTGCCCGGTTCTGGAGCCCTGCGTTCCAGCATCTGCCCCCCACCGGACTGGTAATCTTGCAGCAGCAGTTGAACAGACCTGACCCCAGTACAACACGTACATCGTGCTTATATGGAGCAGACCTGCCCCCAGTACAATACGTACATTGTGCGTTTACGGAACTCACCGTACAATACGTACATCGTGCTTATGATGTGGAACAGACCCGACCCCCGTACAATACTTACATCATGCGTTTACGGAATTCACCTGACCCCAGTACAATACGTACATCGTGCTTATATGGAACAGTCCAGACCCCAGTGCAATACGTACTGTACATCGTGCTTATATGGAACAGACCTGCCCCCAGTACAATACGAACAGAGCATGTGGAAAAGAAAGATTCTGTTCTATGCCGAACACGCCTGGCCCTGGTACAATACTTCTGGCACACGCGTCCAAGAACGATTCCATGTAATTCAACTGTATTCTATTCTGCGCTGACCTGCCCTGCCCCCGGTACGAAGCGCATTTAGTCCCACATCAGCAACTTCCCCTGTGCTAGCGCCCCCTGCTGGGTAACCCTGCTCATTACCTGCCGATGAACTTACTGTCCTCAGACTGAACGGAGTGTGTGTGTGTGTGTGTGTGTGTGTGTGTAGAGGTGATTTGTGGTCACTTTTGGGGTGCCGTGGAAAGAAGGGGTGCTTTCTCTGGAGGGGGGGGGGGGGGGGTGAGGGGCTGTCACCCTGTAGAGGGCTCTCGGATGCTGCAGATCTCTGCGTTTATTCCCCATCGGCCACCCCGTCCACCTGTGCCCCAACGTCCCGACGTCGCCATGTCCCCAGCGTCCTCAGTGTCCCCCCACTCCGCCTCTGTCCACCACAGCTCAAGTACATTCCAGTCTACTGTACTGTACAGTGTAAAAAAGACACTTCTGATTTTGTTTGTTTGTTTGTTTGTTTAGCAATAATGGATGATCTATGTGTAAACAAAAAAAAGAAAACAAGAAGACACCACGGTACCTACAGTAGAGCAAGACTGAACTGAACTTAATTTTAATTTGTTTTGTTTTGTTTTGTGTTTGACGATGTGTCTGAGCCAAGCTGGAACACTGTGAGAGCGTACAGTATCGAATCGTGTCCATCACACAACTATTGGCATTCTCTTGGGTTCATTTTTGCCGCGCAATGCACTGAGGTTTTATCATGTGTATATACTGTGTGTGTGTGTGTGTGTGCGTGCGTGCGTGTGTGTGAAAGCAGCTTGCACTGTGTCCAAGCCTCTGTGTGTCTGTCTTGTTCTCCCTCTGCATGTGCAGCTGTTGGTCCGTTGCCATGGATACCATAATGTCAAATCCACTGCACCAAGGAAGTGATTCCCAAAGAGTGCAGTTTTTAAAAAAGTTCAGATGGTTATTTGTTTTTGTAGCTTTATTTTGTTGTTTATTGTTGTTTTAAGTGAGAGCACAATGAAGGGGACTTTGAGTAGAGGATGACGCTCTTCCTCATCTTAACCAGATGAACAGGAGTCTGTCTGCTGTGCTGTCGTTCACCTTAGTAGACTGCCTGTGGACCTGTGTGTGTGTATTTGTGTGTGTCTGTCTGCGCGTGTTTGCTTGTATGTGTGTGTGTGTGTGCGTGTGTGTGTGTGTGCGCGTGTGTGTGGTCTCAGGAGGACCAGTCTTCAGAGCCTCAAGGCGAAGCCTCTCTGATGTTGAAGCCTCAAACCCTTTTTGGGAGAAGAGTCCAGGAGAAGAACCTTATCTGGTGCCAATTAGTTCTTTCTCAGCCTCAAATCCTTCTAAAGAAAAGTTCTGAAGTAGCTGATGGGAGGAACTGTTGAAGAACAGTAATAGTCTGACCCTAGATCAGCTCCAAACTAAGAACCTCCCTATTGCTGTCCATGATTTAGGGGAGTCTTAGAAAGGTTCTTTACCTTAAGTATGAGGACATTGTCCATGATTAAGGGGGTTCTACGAAAGGTTCTTTACCTTAAGTATGAGGACGTTCCTACTGTATGTGTTCTGAAAGAGCAGTGTGTCCATTCGCCGTTTACACCAAGAACGATAATTAAAACGATATAAAAAAGTATCGCTCTAGCTCATATGAATGTCAGTGTGTGCACACACACACACGTAAACTATAACGATAACAAAGTGAACACACACACACACACGTAAACTATAACGATAACAAAGTGAACACACACACACATGTAAACTATAACGATAACAAAGTGAACACACACACGTAAACTATAACGATAACAAAGTGAAGAACGTCATCATCTGGGATCGTGAGAATGATAAAAAGCTGACAGCCAATCAGAATCCATCACATTTTTAGATATCACACTCATTAACGTGAGGAGAGACTATCCTCGTCTTGATCAGTGTGGATGCTTGTTGGATCGCTATGGTTACGGTTTTCGTTATCTTTCTATGGATCGTTATCTAATAGTTATCGCTCTTTGTGTGAATGGGCCTTCACTCTTAAACCCAAGTCAAACTCTCGAGTCACATCATGGAAAGATGATGATGGCATATCTTTCTGTGCTGTTTCAGTGAACAATATTTCAATGAAAATTATCAGGGATTTTGGTCAAGGTGAATTATCTGTTACTGTCCCAGTGTATGTGTATAAAAATCCCACTGTGTTCTTATGGAGAGGAAATGTGCACTATGGCCGAGAGAAATGCCTCTCCATGGAATGAGTACATTTCAGCTCGTAACTTAAGTCTAATATTCGTATGTTGTTTTTTCTTGACCACTATAACCCAATGTTTTTAACAGAGGCCTGCCTCAAGCCAGACTGTGGGGGTGCAACATTAAATTACTGAAACGGTCCATTAAATGGTGAAATAAGTGCTGCATTTCTTTCCTGTTATTCTGTGAAATTGCTTCATGTTTTTAAGCACTTGGGTACAGTATGTCTACGTTCTGCACTCTTAGTCAACTCTTATACACATGTCTTGTTTCCTTCTCATCGTGTGTGTGTGTCTGTGTGTGTGTGTGTAAGGTTGAGGTGTGTGTGTGTGTGTAAGGGTGGGATGTTGTGTGTGTGTCTCTGTGTGTGTGTGTGTGTAAGGTTGAGATGTTGTGTGTGTGTAAGGTTGGGATGTTGTGTGTGTGTAAGGTTGGGATGTTGTGTGTGTGTGTGTAAGGTTGGGGTGTTGTGTGTGTGTGTGTAAGGTTGAGGTGTGTGTGTGTGTGTAAGGGTGGGATGTTGTGTGTGTGTCTCTGTGTGTGTGTGTGTAAGGTTGAGATGTTGTGTGTGTGTAAGGTTGGGATGTTGTGTGTGTGTAAGGTTGGGATGTTGTGTGTGTGTGTGTAAGGTTGGGGTGTTGTGTGTGTGTGTGTAAGGTTGAGGTGTGTGTGTGTGTGTAAGGGTGGGATGTTGTGTGTGTGTCTCTGTGTGTGTGTGTGTAAGGTTGAGATGTTGTGTGTGTGTAAGGTTGGGATGTTGTGTGTGTGTCTCTGTGTGTGTGTGTGTAAGGTTGAGATGTTGTGTGTGTGTAAGGTTGGGATGTTGTGTGTGTGTGTGTAAGGTTGGGATGTTGTGTGTGTGTGTGTGTAAGGTTGGGATGTTGTGTGTGTGTGTGTGTGTGTAAGGTTGAGATGTGTGTGTGTGTGTGTAAGGTTGGGATGTTGTGTGTGTGTGTGTAAGGTTGGGGTGTTGTGTGTGTGTGTGTAAGGTTGGGATGTTGTGTGTGTGTGTGTGTGTGTAAGGTTGAGATGTGTGTGTGTGTGTGTGTGTGTAAGGTTGGGATGTTGTGTGTGTGTGTGTAAGGTTGGGGTGTTGTGTGTGTGTGTGTGTGTGTAAGGTTGGGGTGTTGTGTGTGTGTGTGTGTGTGTAAGGTTGAGATGTGTGTGTGTGTGTGTCTTGTCTTGTTTCCTTCTCACCACTATTGAAACCATAAAACTTCACACAGAAAATCATACCACATTCAAACAGCCTGTGTGTGTGTGTAAGGTTGGGATGTTGTGTGTGTGTGTGTATGGTTGGGATGTTGTGTTGTGTGTGTGTGTGTGTAAGGTTGGGATGTTGTGTGTGTGTGTAAGGTTGGGATGTTGTGTGTGTGTGTTGAGATGTTGTGTGTGTGTGTATGGTTGGGATGTTGTGTGTGTGTGTATGGTTGGGATGTTGTGTGTGTGTGTGTAAGGTTGGGATGTTGTGTGTGTGTGTGTGTGTATGGTTGGGATGTTGTGTGTGTGTGTGTGTGTGTATGGTTGGGATGTTGTGTGTGTGTGTGTAAGGTTGGGATGTTATGTGTGTGTGTGTGTGTGTGTGTAAGGTTGGGATGTTGTGTGTGTGTGTGTGTAAGGTTGGGATGTTGTGTGTGTGTGTGTGTAAGGTTGGGATGTTGTGTGTGTGTGTGTGTTTGTTTGGGACTACTGATCTGGTCCAGTTCTGACTGAGATCGAGTCTTACTGGTGCAAGACGAGACATACAGAGGTCGTAGGGCAGGTCACAGTCCAGCACTCTTTGAGGCCAGATCAGTAGTCCCAACCTTACACACACACACACACACACACATTACTCAGGAGGGAAGAGTCATTACACACACAGAGACTGGACAGCACTCTATGAGGCCAGATCAGTAGTCCCAACCTTACACACACACACACACATTACTCAGGAGGGAAGAGTCATTACACACACAGAGACTGGACAGCACTCTATGAGGCCAGATCAGTAGTCCCAACCTTACACACACACACACACACACACATACATTACTGAGGGAAGAGTCATTACACACAGAGACTGGACATGGAGCGGATAAAAGGATACTTTATGGACAGTGGTGTGGTCTACGTGATATTCAGGACTACACAGTGTACCCATTTAAAAAACATCACCATCTCAGTGTACCCACTTAAAAAACATCACCATCTCAGTGTACCCACTTAAAATAGGCAAGGATACGTATTAACATTTGGGGTTGATCACAGTATACCCACTAGCTAACAAGACTACATCACAGCATACCCACTACAGCTAACTAGACTACACCACTGTTTATGGAGGAAAATATACTGCTCAAAAAAATTAAGGGAACACTTAAATCATACACTAGATCGGTACTCTGACACTGTTTGGCTCTGAGCACAAGTAAAACTTTTGAGGTGAGTGTTTTATTTTGGAGGGAACTGTCAGACATTTTGTGAATGTAGTTTGAGAATAGAGAAAAGGGTGGAAGGTTTCAAAAAATGTGTTTTAACAATTGTGGAAATTAATGTAAGTGTTCCCTTAATTTTTGTGAGCAGTATATTATCACAATTGTGACACTCACAACAGTTTCAATGATGGATTCTAGTCCATAATTTACAGGATGGGGGTCAATCCTCTCAGATTCAAACACAATTGTTTAGGAAAATGCTGGAGAACAGCTATTGGTGTGTCCTGTCAGTCCATGTGAAATAAATGGCTGAAATCAAATGCTCTTCACAGGTCCACCGTGGCAGGAGCCTTTGGTGGTCGTGTGGCTCCATCGGTCCCACTTCCTGTTGTCCCAGTTCCTCCTCTCCATCAGTGCAGAGTGTGGTACCTGTGGAGATCAGAAGGGGGCCTAGGCTATCTCCTCAAACCACCTCGTCTCCTGCTGAGAGCAGACAGGCATGTTAGCCAACCCCCCCCCCCCCCCCCAAGCAAGGGTGTAGGTTAATGTGCTGATGTGCTCTTTAATGTGATGAGTACTTCTCAAGGAGTTCAACAGAGAAAAATGGGTGAATTTGGACGCACTTTGTGAGCCTATTGTAGTGTCAAAAAGTGAGGCGCTGCACCATGCTGCGGGGAGACCGGCTCACTGGTGGTTATCGTAGGCGCTGTGGTGCAGCAGGGTACAGCGTCCGAGTGCCCACGGGGACCCAGGTTCGAATCCGACCTGCGGTCATTTTCCGATCCCACCCCATCTCTCTCTCTCCCACTTGCTTCCTGTCACTCTCCACTGTCCTATTCAAATAAAGGCACAAAAAGCCCATAAAATATACAAAAAAAAAAGTTATCATAGGTAGGCCTTACTTCAAATCAGCACAATTTACCCTTATCCGTAGGAGACACTTTATTTTTAACCATTAGGGCCTATGAAAATTCCACCGTATCTGACTATATTTGGGGTATGTTAGCCACCAGTGCACACATTCACCCATATTTGGCTGTTGGCGGATGCTAATTTCCATCCCTGGGCTATACACATAGCACTGTCAACTAAATTTGTACCAAAAAACGAAGTTTCTGGCATTTCTATGCCTTGTATTATGACTTACACTTTGTTTCTTGAAATAGTGAAAAATTAGTGGGGGGCCCTTAATACCCTTCTGGGCCCATCTGGGCTTAGGGCCCGAAAGTTCATAATCCGTCCATGCCGACAGCCAAGCAAAGGTTATAGAGCTAAGATCATTGCAGCCAAGTATGCCAAAAACTTTGAACCCACAGCATACAGGAAGCTAAGCCAATCAAAAAACAGACCTGTTATTCGTGGCCAGACCCTTAATCTTTCAGCTTTCAGCCATAGATATTAGAAAGCTAGATACCTAGATTGACTGTCAAGTTCTATTAGGTGGCATCGTAAACGCGGCCGCCATATTGGTGGGGGCAGCACCTTTATTGTCTATGACATTATGCTACAGATGACAGTAAAGGCTACAGATGACAGTAAAGGCTATAGATGACATTATGCTACAGATGACAGTATATGCTACAGATGACAGTAAAGGCTATAGATGACATTATGCTACAGATGACAGTAAAGGCTACAGATGACAGTAAAGGCTATAGATGACATTATGCTACAGATGACAGTATATGCTACAGATGACAGTAAAGGCTATAGATGACATTATGCTACAGATGACAGTATATGCTACAGATGACAGTAAAGGCTATAGATGACATGCTACAGATGATAGTATATGCTACAGATGACAGTAAAGGCTATAGATGACATTATGCTACAGATGACAGTATGCTACAGATTACGGTAAAGGCTATAGATGACAGTATAAGCTATAGATGACATTATGCTACAGATGACAGTAAAGGCTATAGATGACATTATGCTACAGATGACAGTAAAGGCTATAGATGACAGTATAGGCTATAGATGACAGTATATGCTACAGATGACAGTAAAGGCTATAGATGACATTATGCTACAGATGACAGTATATGCTACAGATGACAGTAAAGGCTACAGATGACAGTATATGCTACAGATGACAGTATAGGCTTTAGATGACAGTATAGATGACATTATGCTACAGATGACAGTATATGCTATAGATGACATTATGCTACAGATGACAGTATAGGCTACAGATGACAGTATATGTTACAGATGACAGTAAAGGCTATAGATGACAGTATAGGCTACAGATGACAGTATATGCTATAGATGACATTATGCTACAGATGACAGTATATGTTACAGATTTAAGTATAAGTATATATACTTTTTTGATCCCGTGAGGGAAATTTGGTCTCTGCATTTAACCCAATCGGTGAATTAGTGAAACACAAACAGCACACAGTGAGGTGAAGCACAAACTAATCCCGGCGCAGTGAGCTGCCTGCTTCAACGGCGGCGCTCGGGGAGCAGTGAGGGGTTAGGTGCCTTGCTCAAGGGCACTTCAGCCGCGGCCCACTGGTCGGGGCTCGAACCGGCAACCCTCCGGTTACAAGTCCAGAGTGCTAACCAGTGGGCCACGGCTGCCCTATACAGTATAGGCTATAGATGACAGCATAGGCTCTGTATCCCTGCTCCCACTCATCCATACGTGCCTGTGGCATCTATACATTAAACATGCGTACATGACTGCGCCCTCTCAGCCATACGTGCCTATGGCATCTATACATTAAACATGCGTACATGACTGGATGTTATTTTATTTCAATGTGTTTCTTTGATGATGTCGTCTTTGTTTGTTATGAAATGTTTCACTTCAATAAAAGGTCTCATTTGGTAACGTCTCTACTGCTGCTGTGTGGTCTACGGTGACTATCTGCAGGATGGACGAATGTTTCGGTGGCCAGGAGCTACTTGGCTATCTGTTAAATGCGGCAGTGAGCTGGTCTCTCTTGCTCTCTCTATCTCTCTGTGCCAGCGTGATGTATATGGGTTAGCGTTAGCACTTAGCCTATCTATGATGTATATGGGTTAGCGTTAGCACTTAGCCTATCTATGAAATGCCATGAACCAGCACTGACCTGCCCCTGATCTCAGAGATAGACAGTGTTGGGAGGGTTACTTTCAAAACGTATTCCGTTACAGAATACAGAACACATGCCCAAAAATGGAATCTGTAACGTATTCCGTTACGTTACTCAGATATTCTGAATACTTAGATTACTTTCGCATTGAATTGCATTTTATAAGTGTAGGAATGCGGCCATCAAATCCTGCTTAGGCCTACTAAACAGGCCTATTCTGGTGCGTTCTTCTGTTCCAAATGGCTGAAGTGTTAGGCCCACATAGGAGAATGTAAAGTCAACTAAGCCAAAGTCCTTTTAAGCAAGTCCCTCCACTGGGCGGCCATATACCAACGTTTTTTGGGCACTCATCGGGCAGTCTTTGGGTCGAACTGCGCGTGCGCAAGGCTTCACGACACCAATCTTGCTCCAGCGGCGAGATCACAACACATGATTGGCACGATGTCTTCACAACAAACCATATGATTGGCTCAATGTATTCACATCACACCACATGATTGGCTCAATGTATTCACATGTCGACGTTTTGCCAAGGAAGGGGTGGGATATGTGTAGACAACGCCATATTGGCGTGACAAACTAGCCCCATGCATTTCTATGGAGTATTTTTTGAGTGCTGTGTCTCCTCATTAGAAAGTCTCTGACTAAGCTACCTGATACAACTTTAAAATAGCAAGGTGACCACTAAAACTACAGCAGGGGACTAGGCTAATTAAAACAAACAAAATAAATAGGCTACTTTAAGGGCGTAGCCAGAAATTATAATTAAGGTGTGCCTGTGAGATTTTTCGGTGGCATCAACCCAGTAAGTGAGGGGCGCATATGACAGGTGGAACGCAAATGACCTGTAAATGTAAACACTATAGGCTACTGTATATCAGTGCTCTCAAAATTAACGTGATCGCGTAATGACAATCAAAAACCGCATGTTAAAATATGCTAGCCTACTCGCAAGAATAATTCTTCAGATGCTGCACCATATAATTCATTTTAAAACGTAAATGTAGATCTAATTAGAAAAAATAATAATCCATTAAGCTATTTTAAGTTAGAATAAAAAACTTAGAATACAGTGCACTGCCTATTTTAGAGATTGGTTTTATTGTAGGTCTAAATCAACACGTGAACTAGGCTTTGCTTAGCAAACTGTGTAACCGATTGGCCGAAGTAGCCTGAGCTATTAATACTTGGGAAAATATCCTTTGAACAGACATCAGGAACCACGATCAGTGAGGAACAGGAGTTACCTCCACTTACTTTACTCCTAATTTGCTGTGCAAACAGTCATTTCAGGGTCTCCGATGACGTGTCCATAATGCGCACTGGCTGCGTTTTGAGGCTAGTGAAAGACGGCGGTAGACGGCGGGGCTTGGATTTAAACATGTAAACAATTTCATCATAGATTGCTTTCAGGAGCTTCTGGGAAATGGAGTTGCCTTAATTTATTTAGAGAGTGAACAAACTTATGAAACAGAGAAGTATCATCATGTAATCCATTGATTTCAACAATGTAACTGTATTCTAAATACCAACTATTTAACTTGTAACTGTATCGGAATACAGTTACTCATAATTTGTATTCTGAATACGTAACGCCGGTACATGTATTCCGTTACTCCCCAACACTGGAGATAGATATGTATATGGGTTAGCATTAGCACTTAGTCTATCTATGATGTATATGGGTTAGCATTAGCACTTAGTCTATCTATGATGTATATGTATATGTGTTAGCATTAGCACTTAGTCTATCTATGATGTATATGTATACGGGTTAGCATTAGCACTTAGTCTATCTATGATGTATATGTATACGGGTTAGCATTAGCACTTAGTCTATCTATGATGTATATGTATATGGGTTAGCATTAGCACTTAGCCTATCTATGATGTATATGTATATGGGTTAGCGTTAGCCCTTAGTCTATCTATGATGTATATGTATATGGGTTAGCATTAGCACTTAGTCTATGTATACGGGTTAGCGTTAGCACTTAGTCTATCTATGATGCATATGTATACGGGTTAGCGTTGTGTTATTCGTGTCTTAATAAAGCCACTTGAGTTAATTCACAATGAGCTTGTGCTCAAACTTTATTGTCTGCACGAACATTATCAACTTTTTTACCTAGCTCGTAGCTATTCTTGTTCATCTCTAGTTACTAACATACACCATAGTCCAATAACTAGGTAGTTCCCCCTACTGGTCACATTAGGCATTACAGTTGATTAATTGCATATCAACACATCCCCCTTTCTTTGAAGCTTTGAACAAAACATTCCTTAACATGTGTAAATGACAGTGGGATCATAAACAACCAGATTCACACATTTTTTCTTACAACTCATATACCTGTCTATATTGTTTTTCTTCTTGTTAATTAATGCTTTCTAATAACAAAAGCTCTGTTTAACAAATAAACTTCAAAAATCTCAGATTATACGTCTCATTTTCCATTTTTTTTTTTTTTAACACAAAAATGAGAACATCACATATTTAGTCCATTGATTCACAGATCAAGTCTGACTGGTCTTTTGACTTGACGCTCAGATCTCCTCAAGATAGGTGATCCTGAGTGACCATCACTTGTGTCCACATTCACACGTCCATCTGATTTCAGGTCAGGGACTGTTTCAGCATGTGACACAGAAGCATTTTCATCTTCACATTCGGTTTCTCTGAAAGTCTCTTTGGTTCTGAGGAGGTTGCGACGGTTCCTTCTAAGCACGTGACCCTCTTCAGTCCTTACTTCATATGATCTCGGTCCGACCTCGTGGAGAACAGTAGCTTTTCGATTCCACGCATCCTGGTCTTGGATACGCACCACATCGTCTTTGGCAAGTGGTCTGAGTTTTTTGGTTGACTTGTCATAACGCTGTTTTTGTTTCCATTTCATGTTCTCCAGTTTTGTCTGCGTCTCTGCATTCTCCTTGATGTCCGAGTAGCAAGGTAAGGTTGTGCGTAACTTGCGATTCATCAACAGTTCTGATGGGGATAAACCACATTCAAGCGGGGCTGTTCTGTAGCATAGTAGAGCTAAATAAGGATCCGACTTGCTGTCTGTGGCCTTTTTGAGAAGCTGTTTGATGATATGCACTCCCTTTTCAGCTTTGCCATTCGCCTGTGCATGCTGTGGACTTGAGGTGACATGGCAAAATCCATATTGTCTTGCAAACTGTTGCCATTCCCTGCTGTTATAACAAGGACCATTGTCACTCACTACAGTCTTTGGTATCCCATGGCGGGCAAAAATGGACTTGACATGAGTAATGACACTGTTGGAAGTTGCACTTGTGAGCAAAGCAATTTCAGGGAAATTTGAATAGTAATCTATCACTAGCAGATAGTCTTTGCCGTTACAGTGAAACATATCCATTCCAACTTTCTCCCAAGGAGCAGTGGGGAGATCTTGGATCAACATCGGCTCCCTTGCCTGTTTGCTCTGGTACTTGTTACATGTTTCACATTTCCCTATCATGTTTTCAATGTCTTTGTTGATTCCAGGCCAATACACAGCGTTCCTGGCTCTCCTTTTACATTTCTCAATGCCAAGGTGTCCCTTGTGTAGCCTACGGAGTATCTCTGGTCTCAGGCTGTGTGGAATGACAATTCTACAGTCTCTCAATAACAGTCCATTTGCCACACTTAGCTCTGACCTAATGTGGTAGTATTTCTGACAAGACCCCTTGGGCCAGCCACTATGAATGTTTTCCATTACTGTTTGTAGCTCCTTGTCTTTGACTGTTTCTTCACTAATCTCTTTTGCTTTAACTTGAGACACAGGTAGAGACTCAACGATCATGTTGACATGATTCTCAATCTCTTTTTCAGTGGAGGATGCAGTACTCATCTCAGGCGCTCGTGATAGCGCATCTGCGAGCACTAAGTGCTTTCCTGGTGTGTATATTAGCTCAAAATCATACCTTTGCAGTTTCATGATGAGCCGCTGAATTCTTGGTGACATGTCATTGAGATTTTTCTTGATAATTGACACAAGAGGACGATGATCTGTCTCAACTGTGAATGTAGAGAGCCCATAGACATAACAATGAAAGATATTTAGTCCATAAGCTAATCCAAGACATTCCTTTTCAATTTGAGCATATCTTGTTTCAGTTTTAGTCATGGACCTAGAAGCGTAAGCAACTGGCTTCCAGCTATCTCCTTCTGCCTGTAACAAGACAGCTCCAAGACCGTCCTTCGATGCATCTGTTGAAATCTTCAGTCTCTTGTTGGGATCATAATACGCAAGCACGGGTGCATTCGTCAGTGTGATCTTTAGAGCATTCCATTCTCGCTCGTTTCTTGATGTCCACTTGAACTCGTTGGAGTCATGTAGGAGTTCTCTCAGTGCTGATGTTTTCACTGATAGGTTGGGTATGAACTTCCCAATAAAATGTATCATTCCCATTATTCTGAGCACACCTTTCTTGTCTGTGGGGCGCGTGGCCTAAAATGGCTTTTATTTTCTTCTCATCTGGCTCTATCCCTTGAGAGGAAAGTTTGTCTCCAAGGAATGTTATTTCTTGCACACCGAATTGGCATTTGGCGCGGTTTAACTTTAGTCCATGTTCACGCTAGCCTGGGTGCCATTCCGAACTTAGTCCCGCCCACAACGTTTGAGGTCTGGAAGTTCGGTCTGGCATTGATCAATAGTGGCGCGAGTATGCTCGCCCAAATACTGGCGGGCCAATCAAATTGTCAGGGCGGGCTTTATACGATGATGGACAGATGCTCAACAGTAACGTAATCCACCACGTCACCAAAGAGCGCTTGGGTTGAATTCGTTTACAACAACGATGGCTGCCGCTTGAGAATTGAGATGTGTAGATTCTGCTATCAGGTCTGTTCTAGAAGATATCGACAGCGAATTAATTTTAAAAGAGGAACAGAGTAACGGGATCAAGGCATTTGTTGATAAGAAAGATGTTTTTTGCCGAAGCAACTGAAATGGGCATCACGGCGATGCAACTCGGCGTGCACGACGAGGTGGATATAGCCAGCGGTCGTTGCCAGATCCTTTTTTGAAGCCCGGAATCCTGGCTGCTGAACAACAAGTGGAGGGACATGCTAGGCTCCGATGTTTTTCAAGCCAACGTAATGGGTATCGTCGTGGACGAAGTTCATCTAACTTACAAATGGTAAGAGAGTCTAACTGTCTGACTTAGTAAATAACTCCCAATGTCGTGATATGAATCCCATGTTGTAAACATAGTAGCCTAGGTATCGTTGTACGTTCGCTAACTCAGACTTGGTACAATCATAACGTTAGTGCGATTGTAGCGAACTAGCTGTTAAAACATTCTAATGTAGGTTACTGTTTTATTTCTATCAGTGGTCAGGCTGCAAAAGGGCAGAAGGGCATTTGGGTGTTGCTTTATGTACTCAAGCACCATACCCATATTGGTAGGCTAGTCACTGTACCCCTCATAAGTGATGTATTCTGTTTTAGATGTCAGTACAGTCATTAAAAAGTACTAAATGATACTACTCATAATTTCTTATTTTTACTGTTACTTATTGGTTGCTTTTTGTACTGCTATATATTCCAGGTACACCTGTGCTGACATTGACCGCTTCTGCTGATCGGGAATCCAGAGCCAGGGTTATGAAACAGCTTCAGATGGACAATCCAATAAATTTGGCCCTGAGCCCAAACAGAACAAACATCAGAGTGGGTCTGATTAAAGTACCTGGCCATACACTGGAGTGCCTACACTGGATTGTGAGGGATGTTAGTACAAAGCTTGACCCAGCAGTTAAGACGGTACTTTAATGGAGTCACTAGTTGTCTGCGGAAAGCTTTGTACTGCCATTTTGAGGAACACACCACATCTGTTGATCTAGGACATCTGTGCTGCACTCACTGCCATTCTGTTTGTTCTTGTGAACCTGAAGGTTGTGGGGAGCTAATCCCCAAATATTAACACTTTCAAGGGGAGGTTTCATCACACCACAAACACAGAATAGTCACACCTAAGGGCACACTTTTGATCAGGGAACTGTTACAAACTTACAGGAGTAGTTTACTTCAGGACCATAAAAAAATACCACTTTACACAGTCGACACAGCCTGCACTGGTTTTGGAGATGAACTCATTGATCAGTTTTAGAACAGTGCACACAGATATTTGACCTGGACTTCATTATCCATAATCTTCCTACATACAAGCTGGAACATACAAAAGAGATACTATGAATTATGCATGAGGTTTTTGATGACATCGAACAGAGTCAAACTAATTTGTTTTATGACTGTGTTGTTCAGGATGACCGTGTTCAGGTTGACATGGATTACACTGGTTACTTTGATGACGAGGATGAGGATGATAAGATACAATCATCCCCAAGTAACTTGGAATCAGGCTTGTCAATGTTGAAGATCTCAGGCTAGCTTCAAATTCAGGCTCAAATTTGTAGCTTCAGGGTCCTGTTGTTGTGCAAATGCCTTTTTTTTACCTCTGTTACATTAATATTTTTGAATAAAATTAAAATGGTTTATACTTCTCTACTGGTTGGTGATGTTTCTGCATTTAAAGACAAACAATAAGACATGTCAATAAAGATTTTTAATATCTACACATAATAGGTAATGTTTGAAGATATACGCTGAACTTTGAACATACAACCAATAAGAAAACACAAAAATGTTTTCAAGAATGTGGATACTACTAAACTATTATATGAAAACAATTATTTACATTGTCATTTACGAAAACAATATTTACAAATTACCATCACCATTTACATTTCACATTTACTTAATTATTTAAATAGGCACATTTTGCCAGTCCATTATTTTCTCCTGGTAATTCAGCTTTGCCAATAAGTTTCTCTTGAAATTCGGGAATGCATGAGACTGCCTGCCTGGGTGATTTTTGTTGGGAAAGTTGTGTCTCCCTGAAAACGTTTACCAGTGTTAAAACGTCCTGTTCTCGGGCCACATGATGAATGCCAGCCGGCCTTGTCAGCTCCAGCTCTGTGTCCGTTTTGTCCATTAGCTCTTTGACGATACCAATGGACCTACTGATTCTGGCTGCTGACATTTCTGACATGTTTGGTCCCAATCCTCTCATAAATGATTTGAGAAAATTGTTTAGGTGTTCCAGGTGGAGGTCAAGTGGATGGAAAATGGGTGACAACCTGAAATATAAGTGAACACATCAGTGTGAAGAATTACAGTATAGCCTAATAAGTATAACGTGCATTGACAATACATTGGAAAATACAGACTGTTAAATATGGTGACACCAGATGCAATTGCTGAGCAGGTCAGAGAAACACTGCCCACCCCCCACAGAGGTGCAGAGCACAGAAGTGGGGGTTGGATAACATGCTAGTCCATTACAAAATGAAGTTTCTACATATTGACAAAGTGACAGAGGCCAACTTACACATCAGGTACAAGTTTATCCTGGTAACATTTGCTCACACTACACTGAAATTCGGGCTGGCTTCCAGAATACTAGGCATGTCAAAATATGACTAGATGATTTAATAATAGATAGATTTCACGGAAATGAGGAGTGTGGGAATGCACAGTGTTTATCACATTGGACAATAATCACGACTCATGTGAAACGTGGCAATCGAGGTTATTCTCATAGTCATATCATAAGAAGTAGAAATGTATTAACAAGCTTACCTCTGTAATGCTTCTTCGCGTTTTTGTACCGGTTGGAGTTGACGGATTGGGGCAGAACTTCTTCAGAGTCCGGGGCGTCTCTGATGCCTCAGATGAACACGGTTCTTCAGGCTGGTCTCCTTCGTCTTCTGTCCATTTTTTAAACACGGGCATGTCGCGTTCCAACCGTGTTATAAAGTTCTGACAGGACCGACAAATGCGATGCGATTTGTTTGCAGTGTTGTGGAGTTGTAATCCTAAACGGATAACTTGATCGTATATGCATTCACCTTTACTGTTTCTCTCAAAAATGAGGTTCGTGTGTTGAAGAACTCCGTGTATCCTAACATTATTTTTACACCTGCGAAAATCGCTCACATTTTCTTCTTCTAGCGTGCAGTTGAGTTCTGTTGACATCAACTATGCGTCGCTTAACATACGTCACACACTCCGTTGCTCTGATTGGTTGTAGGTCTATCCAATTGAGTGCAGAGGCATTTTTTTTCCTGGTTCGTTTGAAACACGCCCCATAATCACAGCTCTATGGAGCAGTATCAGACTCAAATTCTGACTAGAATTGAGTATGACTACGTCAGGCTATGTTCACGCACCCTTTGCAGCACTTTTGTCAGTCTATCATTGTGCTCAAGTAGAGTGGAGCCCCAGATTACCACATCATCTACATAGCAACGAACCCCTTCTAGGCCCTCTAGCATATTGTCCATTGCTCGATGATATATCTCAGATGCTGAGATTATGCCAAACGGCATTCTCAAGAATCTATACCTGCCAAAAGGCGTATTGAATGTGCAGTACCTTGAGCTGTCATCATCCAACTTGATTTGCCAGAATCCCTGAGCCGCATCTAGCTTTGAGAAGTACTTGGCTCCAGCCATCTCACTTGCAATTTCCTCCCTCTTAGGTATTTGGTAGTGCTCACGTTTTATGAACACACACCATTGAGTTTACCCACTCTGTTGGTTCTTCTACTTTTGTGATGACTTGTAACTGACACATCCTTTTCAGTTCCTTTTTGAGGCGCTCCCGAAGTGGAGCTGGAACTCTCCTAGGTGCATGGATCACTGGAGTTGCATCCTCTTTGAGTCAGTGTTGCCAACTTAGCGACTTTGTCGCCATATTTAGCGAGACCCCCCAAGCGACTTTTTTTGTAAAAAGCGACTAGCGACAAATCTAGCTACTTTTTCTGGCGTTCTTGGAGACTTTAGGACACTCTGATGTGATGGCATGTAGCGTCCCTTTTTACTCTTCTGTGTGAGCAGTGAGTTCGTGCTGTGTGAAAGTCTCATGCCTGTTTCATTTGTGAATTACATCGAGTTCGCCCGAAGCGTTGCCCCATGATTGATAAAAGTAATGACTGGCCTGTAGTATCAGCCCATGTTATTACACGGAAGTAGATATTCTATAGATCTAACAGCTCAGACAACGTTATTGGAAGGTGCCGCAACTCTATGGCCGCAACTTCGGGTGAGATTACAACCAGAATCAACGAGACGAGAGCAATGACATGATAACAGGGAAACAAGGACACGCTGCCAGCATCGTTCAACAACCACACTGAACAAAAGAAAGTAGCCTAGGCTACAACTTCATTCACAAGCAGTTCAAAATCGAACATACAGGTTAGGAAAAATATAGCATTCGTTTAGGCTATGTAGCCTCAATGTTGTCAATGCAGGACAGAGTGTCGGCTGAGGGGGAAAAAATCTGTTGGTCTGTCCTAGTGACATTAAGCCTAAATATATCCAAAATATAGCCAGTAAGGTTAAATTGTGTGTAGCCTATGGTGAAGTTATAATCATACTTCAAGCAGTGCAAAGCAGATGGAGCAGTTGGGAATAGGTTGGACTGCTTTTCAGCCACTTAATGCTCATTCTGGTGTAGGCTATGACGAGATAGTGTACAGAAGTGTAAAGTGTCTCAATTAATATACAAGTATAGTAAATGAAATATATTTAAAGTTGACTATTTGAGTAGGACAAAAGCAAACAGGTGTAAAAGGGAGTTAAAGGGCCATCACCGTTTTTTTTTTTTTTTTGGGGGGGGGGGTACACGACGTGGTGACGTAATTGATATGCAAATTAGTATGTGACGTCATCTAGCGACATTTAGCGACTTTTGGAGCTGGCTTTAGCTACTTTTCATTTTAAATAGTTGGCAACACTGCTTCCTTCTCTACAAAAGTAAAAATCCACTTGACATTTGCCTCCTGATACACTGAATAATCCTACATTTTTTTCTGAATCAATCAGTGTTTATTTCGTTTTTAAATGGTAGTTGAAATTTAGCTTCAAGCAGATTGTTCTGAATTGTCTTTGACAAAGTTGAGGATTTAAAATGGGAAGCCAAGACTTTATAACACATCCATAACATAGGCTAATGTAATCATCAGTGAACTTACAGGACGGCTACGTTGAGAAGCTGCACTTTCTAATGCATAGCCTACATGGAACAAGTTTATCCTTACCGTAGCACCCACGAACTGTGTTAATTTCACAGGACGTCTCTTGGTCTCCCCTCTGCATCCACTCATAGGTCCTCATTTAAAAAAAACTGTAAAGAATCCTGTAAGTTGCGGTCAACGATCTCTATGTCAACGATGCTCATCGCCTGAAACTTCCGTCGAATCCATCTTGCTAGCAGTGTTGCCAACTATTTCGAATGAAAAGTAGCTAAAGCCAGCTCCAAAAGTCGCTAAATGTCGCTAGATGACGTCACACGCTAATTTGCATATTAATTACGTCAGCACGTCGTACCCCCCCCCCCCCCCCCCCCAAAAAAAAAAAAAAACGTTCCCTTTTCCCAATTCCCGTTTACTCCTGTTTGCTGTTTGCTTTTCTCCTACTCATATAGGCAGCTTTAAGAGCCTAGTTTAAATATATTTGATTTAATATTTGTATATTTATTGATAGGCTACACTTTACTTTCTGTAGCCTATCATCTACTACACTAGCATCAGGTGGCTGAAAAGCAGTCCATGTGACCATAGGGTAGCCTACACGCAATGTACCCTTACGGCAATGGCTATATTTTGGATATATTTAGGCTACATAATATAGGCTTAAATGTCATTCGGACAGAGCGATAGAATTTTTTTTTTTTTTTTACTCAGCCGACAGTCCTGCATCAACTTGCATTGACAACATTGAAGCTAGGCCTACATAGCCTGAACGAATGCTATAGGTTTTTTTCTAACATTCACTGCTTTGCTTGTGAATGAAGTTGTAGGCAGTGTTGGGAGGGTTACTTTCAAAACGTATTCCGTTACTGAATACAGATTACATGCCCAAAAATGTAATCTGTAACGTATTCCGTTACGTTACTCAATCTGAGTAACGTATTCTGAATACTTAGATTACTTCCGCATTGAATTGCATTTTATAAGTGTAGGAATGCGGCCATCAAATCCTGCTTAGGCCTACTAAACAGGCCTATTCTGGTGTGTTCTTCTGTTCCAAATGGCTGAAGTGTTAGGCCCACATAGGAGAATGTAAAGTCAACTAAGCTACCTGATACAACTTTAAAATAGCAAGGTGACCACTAAAACTACTGTACAGCAGGCGACTAGGCTAATTAAAACAAACTAAATAAATAGGCTACTTTAAGGGCGTAGCCAGAAAATATTAGTGCCTGTGAGATTTTTCGGTGGCATCAACCCAGTACAAGTGAGGGGCGCATATGACAGGTGGAACGCAAATGACCTGTAAATGTAGTGTTTACATTTACAGGTCATTTGCGTTCCACCTGTCATATGTCATATATCTAGGCTACTGTATATCAGTGCTCTCAAAATGAACGTGATTGCGTAATGACAATCAAAAACCGCACGTTAAAATATGCTAGCCTACTCGCAAGAATAATTCTTCAGAGGCTGCACCATATAATTCATTTTAAAACGTAAATGTAGATCTAATTTAAAAAAAAAAGAATCCATAAAGCTATTTTAAGTTAGAATAAAAAACTTAGAATGCAGTGCCTATTTTAGAGATTGGTTTAATTGTAGGTCTAAATCAACACGTGAACTAGGCTCTGTTTATTGATTAGCAAACTGTGTAACCGATTGGCCAAAGTAGCCTGACCTATTAATACTTGGGAAAATATCCTTTGAACAGACATCAGGAACCGCGATCAGTGAGGAACAGGAGTTAGCCTACCTCCACTTACTTTACTCCTCCGATGACGCGTCCATAATGCGCGCCGGCTGCGTTTTGAGGCTAGTGCAAGACGGCGGGGCTTGGATTTAAACATGGAAATCATAGATTGCTTTCAGGAGCTTCTGGGAAATGGAGTTGCCTTAATTTATTTAGAGAGTGAATAAACTTATGAAACAGAGAAGTATCGTCATGTAATCCATTGATTTTAACAATGTAACTGTATTCTAAATCGGCATGCCGGTAGCCTAATAACGTGGGATGCGCAGCGTACTGTATGAGGTTACAGACTGAGATGATTGCCGCGATATAGCTTAAGTAGGCCTAGCTTCTTTGCTAGGCCCATCGAAGGCTGGCAATGTGGAATATTCCGCTGGTTGGTGCACAAGTGTTCAGATTGGCTGTCCACCCGTCTTTTATGAGGATTAGGAGCAGATCTTCCACACAACTTCGATAGCCTAGTCAGTAGGTCTCTTAGCTGTCCACTTTCATCAGGCCATATAGGCTACATGATATTTTATATTATTTAAAAATTATACATTTATTTCTGTAATTATACATTTACCCCCCCAACCCTACAGTGTATGTTTGCAGCAAGCAGAATGAAAAAAAAAACATTAAATATACTGCTCAAAAAAATTAAGGGAACACTTCAATCATACACTGAATCACTCTGTCACTGTTTGGTTCTGAGCACAAGTAAAACTTTTGAGGCGAGTGTTTTATTTTGCAAGAACTGTCAGACATTCTGTGAATGTAGTTTGAGAATGGAGAAAAGGGTGGAAGGTTTCAAAATATGTGTGGAAAACCTTTATTGAGCAGTATATTTAAATATCGCAAATTATATCGTTATCGCAGTACTCAATAATGGTATCGCATATCGCATGTTTTCCTAATATCGTGCAGCCCTAGAATACAGTTACTCATAATTTGTATTCTGAATACGTAACGCCGGTACATGTATTCCGTTACTCCCCAACACTGGTTGTAGGCTAGCCTACTTCCTTTGTTCAATTGTTGAACGATGCTGCAAGCGTGTTCCTGTTTCCCTGTCATCATGTCATTGCTCTCGTCTCGTTGACTCTCGTTGTAATTTCAGCCGAAGTTGCTGCACCTTCCAATGAGCGTTGTCTGAGCTTAGATCTATAGAACATCTACTTCCTTGTAATAAAATGGGCTGATACTATATAGGCTAGTCATTCCTTTTATAATCATGGGGCAACGCTTTGGGCAAATTCGCGATGTAATTCACTAACGAAACAGGCATGAGGGGAGATTTTCTGACGTTTCAACAACGAAACAGAGTTTAGCATCTTTGCGAGAAGATTTTTCTCACGCTTTAGCTGCTGCTGCAGTCAGCCTGGGCAAACCGAAAGATAACGCATAGAGAAAACAAAAGTCGCCAGACACACGAAAAAGTCGCCAGATTTGTTGTCAGTCGCTAGATATACTTTTCAGTCGCCAGAGACGGCCAAAAGTCGCTAAATCTAGCGACAAAGTCGCTAAATTGGCAACACTGCTTGCTAGGACTTAGCAGTCACTAACGTTAGCCAGAGCTAGCAAGCTTTCCCCCCTAGCTGATGTTAGAAAACACAGAGCTACACACAATACTCCTAAATAAAACGTTCTCCCCTACACAGAAAAAAATCCGATGTACCTTACAAAATGAATGTAAAACAAACTATGTAAATGAGTTACCCAATTTATCTAAACTCTAGTAAGGTCACTGAAGGCAACTGAAAAGTGATGGCAAGCTAATTGAGACAGTGATTGGCCAGAGTGTTGCGTCAATAATATTCAACGGCAGGAAGTGTGAAATTCTGCCCAATCGGTCACTGCTTCACGGGTGGGACTTATCTGCCATAAGGATCAATTGAAACGGAAAAAATCCACGAGCCGCCTGGGTTTTCACTCGATTTACATTGAAGTCAATGGGGAAAGATATCTATGGTAGTGAAGCAAAACGAAAAGTTGGTGAAGCAGTCTGATTCACTGTAATTCTCTGTTCCACCATGGGTAACGATGGCGCTGTTGTCACTCACAGAATTGATTTCAGGAAAACAGCTTGTTTTAGTGACTGTATTTCTGTTTCAAAGGAGTAAAATTGGGATTATTATAATATTTTTTTGTGTTTTGTTTGTTACTTTTTTTTTGGTGAAGCACTGCTTCACCTGTAGTCTTATAGAAGCCTCCTCTGCGAGTGCCCTGTCACTGCAAGCGCCTCATGCTTGATCATCCTTAAGACACAGTAGTCCAGCACAGTAGTCCAGCTCAGTAGTGCAGCACAGTAGTCCAGCTCAGCTCTATGAAAGCTCTATGAGCCTTTACATTTGAAAGAATCAAATAAACATTCAACACAAATGCGTTCTCTATGAGCTTTTACATTTGAAAGAATCAAATGCACCTCTGGCTTAGTTTTGTGCCATGTCCTGTTAAATTCCCTCACTCTCCACCTCAAGCTGGTGTGGTGAGCGTTCTGGTCAGTGTTGTATAAAGTACTAGAAAGCAATACTTGAGTAAAAGTACAAGTATCATACTAGAAAAAGACTTTGGTAGAAGTGAAAGTTACCTTTTAGAATATTACTTAAGTAAAAGTCTTAAAGTATCTGATATATACTGTACTTAAGTATCAAAAGTAATTTTCTGATATTTAATGTACTTAAGTATTTGAAGTAAAAGTAAAAAGCAAGCGGTTTTATTTTTAACTTTTATTTTATTATTTAACTTTATTTTGGCTTTCTTATAGTAAAGCATAAAGCATATTCAGGGTTCCCATATCGTCTTAATCTTACTCATCAAATCAAAATCACATTATTTTCTAAGACTTTTCAGGCACAATTGTCTTAAGTTCAAAGAACAAACAGCATATTTTTAGAGCTGACATCAAAGAAAAAATCAGAAACAGAAATTTCACTTTTAAATTAAAATGAAAAATAAATAACTTATTTCTTTAAAAAAAAAAAAAGACCTGCTGGTAGGGAGAACATTTTGGTCATGTGGTATGAGCATTTCTAGGGCTTACTCCCCAGGTCACCATCTCACTCTCACACACACACACACACATGCCACCTATGTCCAGCACCTACTAATATCCCAGTCATTAGTTGAAACTGAAAAGGTGTCTGTTCATCTTCAAAAGAAGCTGGTTTTCAAAGTTGCCAGAATTCAGTGCCCGGGAGTTTCAGGCCCAAGACCGGCCCACGTTTTCCATAGTGGTGGAAATTGGATAAATGAAGCAACATTTCAGCTCTTACTATCCTGTAGTTCAACAAATGTGTAAAGGTTATATAATAATTCACTTCAACTGAGAAGTTAACAAAAAAATATTCCACTATTCCACAAGTTAACAAAAACAGAAAGAAATTAAGCCTTTAAAATGTAGCCTATCCCATGCTTCCACAAAGAGGCATATTGAACTAATGTTTAGGCTACATGTTTTTTGCATGGGTAGGCTATATTGTTGTTTGGTGATTTAGCCTACTCCTTTAGCCCACCCTCTTCTGAGCAAACAAGGCATCAAGGAAGGCAGTGACAGAAACAAACTGGTTGGTCAAACATATGCCAGAGCAGCAGTCATGGTATAATTTCCAAAGGCAAGAATGGCATGGTATGTATCCCAAAGGCAAGAATGTGTCTCTTAATAGGCTACTGAATTGGACATTGCTTATGGGGCAAAATTAGTAGCTTAGAATATTGGCCATTTGTGGCCTGTACTTTGAGATGGTGGTAAATAGGTCTTGATTTCTCAACAATACTCTGAGCTCTCTGACTGATCACACAACATAGCTTTTGTTTATGCCATTGCAGACAGTTCAATGTCATCATAGCCTACATTCAACCTCACCAACTTTGGCAGGTGTGTTAGGCGGAATGTTCGTTTCCGGGGGGTTGTCATAATTTCATAACTGCTTCACTAGAAAAAAATACCACCAGCCGCCACTGCAGGGCAGGGACTGAGCCTGTAGTTCCGTATGCATGGTAAGGTGCTCTATGAGAGTGAGTGTCATGGTGATGGTGCAACAGTGCAACAGTGCAAGAATAAAGTTTAGAGACCAGCATAAAATAAATATGGACATATAAGAGAATAATGTAGACAAGTAATATAAAAACTATATCAGTGCAAGAATAGGTTGAAGTAATAGGTTGAAGTAATAGGGTAAATCCAGGACTGCCCAACTAGGAAAAACAGGACAATAGACCTCATGTACAGTATGCAAACGTGAGGGATGCTTACAGTGCCACCCCCCTTCCCCCACTGGGGAAGTCGGACCATAACCTCATTCATCTTCAGCCAATGTACAAGCCAAAAGTTCAGAGGCTACCAGTTGCCACGCGCACCTTCAGGAAGTGGACACCGGAAGCGGATGAGGCTTTGAGAGACTGCTTTGAGTCCACTGACTGGAGTGTGCTACTGAATGGAGAGGACTTAGAGGAGGTCACACATTGCACTACAGACTATCTGAACTTCTGTATGGACATTGTTGTTCCCACAAGGACTGTACACTGCTATCCAAATAACAAGCCTTGGATAACCAGTAATGTCAAGACCCTTCTCAATAGGAAAAAGATGGCGTTTAAGGAGGGGGACATGCAGGGGCGGGCCTGGACACTTTGAGGCCCAAGGCAAAAGATCCCGAGGCCCCTCCGCACACACTAAAACTACAACACACTTTTTTTCTGTAATAATGTGACACTGAGGCATACTCAAATACAACAAATATTTATTGCCATAGATGACAATCAAAAAACATGAGTAAAAACCTTTGAAAGTATTACAATTATGAATGGTGTGTGTGTCTGTGTGTGTGAGTGAGAGAGAGAGAGAGAGAGAGAAGGCTAGGGGTTTGGGGTCTCTGTGTGTGAATATACTCTATGTAGCTATGTATGAGAGTCTATGAAAGCTATGTGAAGAAGAGAGAGAGAGTGAGAGTGAGTGTGTGCGTGCGAACTAAGTGAGGTGTTCGATCTTCCAAAAAGCCGACATCCAAAACAATAAACAGCGTCTGCACTGACCGAATAAACTGGCCATTTTCTGTTTATTTTTTCTTCATTTTTCATGGTCATGTAATAATGTTCAACCGTGAATCTTCTGGGTGGTTTATCTGCATTTTTGGGGAATTCAAAGTTCTTAATTTGCACAGGGCCTTTTTTTAACGATTTCAACCCGCTCTGCATCTTACGGTGTCTGTCCATAACGCAGGGTCGTCACTGATAAATGTAGTGTATCGTGTTCGGGCTACTCACCCAAAGCTTCTGCTACTGAAATGGTGTCCGTAGCAGCACCAACAGCACCAGTGCGGACTTCGGCAGTGACAGTGATCTTGTCCCTCACGACTGTTTCACTTAGATCAACATCATAATCATCATCATCATCAGTAGAAGAATAGGCTATGTAGTGCAAGAGCTATCCAAATTACTTTCTTCCGTGGAAGAATTCTTCGACTGGAAGAAGTTGGTTAATTTAGGCAATTTCTTTCTAAATTCTTCCTCCTCCCTTTTTCTTTTTCTTTTATCACTTGACCACAAACAAACGTTTCATGGCTGCTGTCAATCGCTCAACTCCACACCTCACCAAGACCTCGTTCAGATAGCTAGTTGCTGCTATGGTGACAGGAAGCGGACCTGCAGTCATTTGATTTTATGATGAGTTTATGAGCAATCATGAGGCAAGATATTTTTTCAATCTTTATTATGGATTAGAATATAATGTTTGGATGCGGTGATCATTTATAAAAAAATTAAAAAAAAAACGAAATACGATAGGGGGATGACGAGGCCCCCTGGTGGCCGACGCCCCAGGCAATTGCCTGACCATGCCTAATGGCAGGTCCACCCCTGGGGACATGGCAGAGCTGAGGCGAGTACAGGGTGAACTCAAGAATAAGCTGAAAGAGGCTAAGGAGGACTACAGAAGGAAGATGGAACAGAAGTTGCAAGAAAACAACATGAAGGAGGTGTAGGACTGAAATCCATCACTGGCCTTAAGAAGAGCAGCAGCTCTGTGGAGGGAGACCTGGACAGGGCGAACCAGCTGAACCACTTTTACAACAGGTTCGATTGCCCTGTACCAGCTCCAGGTACTGCTCTTGGTTGCGTGCCCGCCCACTTCATCCTCGTAAGGCAGCCGGGCCTGACAGACTGTGTCCAAGGCTGCTCAAGGCCTGTGCTGCTGAACTGGGGGAGCCACTGAAGCACATCTTCAACTGGAGTCTACGTCTCGGACAAGTTCCAACACTGTGGAAGACATCATGTCTCACCCCCGTCCCCAAGAAACCACACCCCAGTGAGCTTAATGACTTCATGCCTGTCGCTCTAACATCACATGTGATGAAAACAATGGAGCGGCTGGTCTTAGGTATGCTCAGACCCCAGGTACGCCATGCACTAGACCCGCTACAGTTTGCATAGCAGGAGAAAGTGGGCGTGGACAATGCCATCACTTATCTTTTACACAGGACACATTCTCACCTAGACAAGGGGAAAAGTGCTGTGAGAATCATGTTCTTTGATTTCTCAAGTGCTTTAACACCATCCAACCCCTCAGACTGGGAGACAAGCTCTTGCAGATGGGTGTGGACGCTTACCTGGTAACCTGGATTACAGATTACCTGACCGAGCAACCACAGTTCGTCAGACTGAAGAACTGTCTCTCTGACACTGTGATCAGCAGCACCGGAGCGCCACAGGGAACTGTGCTCTCTCCAGTCCTGTTCACCCTGTACACATCTGACTTCTGCTACAACACCGAGTCTTGCCACATGCAGAAGTTTTCTGACGATACTGCAATTGTGGGGTGTATCAGGGACGAGCAAGAGGAGGAGTACAGGAGCCTGGTGGAGGACTTTGTGCATTGGTGCAAACTCAATCACCTTCAACTCAACACTTCAAAGACCAAGGAGATGGTGGTGGATTTCCGCAGGTCTAAGCCCGCTCTGCTACCAGTCTCCATTGATGAGGTCAATGTGGAGGTGGTAAGCACCTACAAGTATCTGGGTCTCCACCTGGACAATAAACTGGACTGGTCAGCCAACACTGATGCACTCTACAGGAAAGGACAGAGCAGGCTGTACTTCCTGAGGAGGCTGCGGTCCTTTAATGTGTGCAGCAAGCTCCTCAGGATGTTCTACCAGTCTGTTGTGGCCAGCGTCCTCTGCAGTGGTATGCTGGGGAGGAAGCACAAAGAAGAAGGATGCTGGGCGACTTGACAGGCTGGTAAGGAAGGCTGGCTCTGTAGTGGGAGCTGAACTGGAGTGCATCACTTCAATATCTGACAAAAGGACCCTGAACAAACTGATCAACATCTTGGACAATGAATGTCATCCACTCTACAGCACTATTAAAAAGCAAAAGAGCTTGATCAGCTGGAGACTTCGCTCACTGCCTTGCTCAACTGAAAGGCTGACGAAGTCATTTGTCTCCAGGGCCATTGAACTGTTCAATGCCTCACTAAAGGGAATAGGAGAGATAGACTTCTCTGCTTAGTCTTTCTGCCTCTCCACCCTCTCCATGTTTGAGTACTGACTGCCCACTACTGCTTTACTACTGTTTTACTAATGTCCACAGCCTAATGTTTTCACTACTGTTTTACTGCTACACTGTTTTTCATGCTATATTAGCACACATGATCAATGGCTGCGGCCAGGCTTCTGCTACAATACTGAATGAATGAATGGCTATAACCCTATTACCTCAACCTGTTCTTGCACTGACATAGTTTTTTTATATTACCTTGTCTACATTATACTTTACTCTCCTATTTGTCCATATTATTTATGCTGGTCTCTAGACCTTATTCTTGCACTGTTGCACTGTTGGACTAATGTTGGACTACTTTTTGCACCTTCACCATGACACTCACTCTCTTGAGCACCTTGCCATGCACACATAACTAAAGGACTATGATTGGACTACTTTTTGCACCTTCACCATGACACTCACTCCCTTGAGCACCTTACCAGTCCCGGCCCTGTCACTACAAGCGTCTTATGCTTGATCACCCTCAAGCACATTGGACTTTCTTAATTTAATTTATATAGTGTATTTAGTATTTGCATTGCATGTAAATGGACTATTATCACTGTTCTTCTTATCGTCTTTTATTATTCTTCTTCCAACCAAGTTTGACGTTTAATGACACTAAAACCACTGAACCGTTTGACGTCATTCAAACACTCCTACAAAGGTCTTGTAACGGACAATTGTACAATGTCTTTTTACATTTGTGAACTTTATACTTTTTTAGATATAAAAGAGCAAGAAATTCCCATTGACTTAACATTGACCGCCTTGGCGGCAACTTTTAGCATTATGACGTGACCTCCAGCTGAAAGCAATAGCCTAATCAACAGCTGAACGCGAGCTGCCACTGGAGCTGTGAATCTTCTGAACGTCTTCGCCTGCTGTACCGTGGTCACTTTATTTGCTCGAGGCACATTTCTCTAATTACAGACAAGCAGGGGTGAAAGTAGTTTTTATTTCTTGGTGGTACTATGATATAGAGTTATAATGCGCGCGCGCCAAAAATTTCACTTAGTCTAATTATTTATTATTTGTTTATTTACTGTATTATAGTCTACTTATCAAGCATTCACAAGGACTTCTTATTACTCTAGTATCACTCTTTAACCCACCTGTATCTGTTTTTGATTATGAATAAATTGCAAACACTTAATTTCAACATTTATTTATTTATGTTTTAGCTGAATAGTTGAAACAGAACAGAAAAGGTAAAACACTTAAAATAAATTCCAAAGAGGCTTGAAGTAGCTGTCCTCATCTGCTTGACGACTAGCCATGCCTTGGGTTGAATGAGCAGCTCTCCTTCCTTTGCCAAGCCAAGTCTTCACATAAGGAAGGGCATCCCACTGCTTTCTGTTTCATTGCTATGGTCTTTTTTAAAAACATATCATATTTTTTTCTCTGCATTTTCTTTGTATAGTTTCTACTTGTCCTCTCTACTTGAATCTCTCTCGAAGCGTTGTGGTTTTCTGTTGGTATGTTTGGATTATTTTTTCCCACGGACGTGATGGGACGTTTGAATAAGTGTGTGGAATGTTTGAATAAGTGCGTGCGTTCTTTCGTGTTCTCAGTGCACGTGTGTTTTCAGTGCTTTGGTAGCCTAGTTACTCTGCTCGCTCCCACTTCCAGTCGTTTTTTTATATAGGCTACTGTATATCATGAAACACGTTTCTTTGAGTCATCATGCCTTTTTATTTGGGAGACTGCAACATACTTCTGTCCGCTAAAACACTTTCATTATTGCTGCGCAAGATCTGGTTAAGCCGTACATGTCTCGTGTCTCTCCAGCGAAACATTGCACACATAAAACCAGAATAGGCTATTGAAACATCAACATATTTTTCTTTAGCCTGTATGTTTTTTTTATTTGGGAGACTTTCCAAGAAACGTCCGTCTGCTAAAACACTTTGAATACCAGTGCACGTTGGCGCAATTACTGTAGGCTACTGTAGCCTACGCGCGCTATAGCTTGCTCGTTGTCTGTCCAGCTGCATGGGAGGTTTAGACACAATTCAGATACAGTTCAGAACGATGTATATTAAATATATTTTGGGGGAAACGTGTTGCTTCTGGTAATTTGACGTTAGCAGTTGTGTTGTCATGCTGAAAGTGCAATATTTTTCAGAGACAGTATAGTTTTCTTTCCGGTACAGCGTACCCTCTCCGAATATTTTAGTGGTACCCCGTACCGGCCAGTACCGGCTTACTTTCACCCCTGCAGACAAGGTAAGTGTTTCGGTTTTTGGTATTTGAGTCATTTATGTCGTCAAACATTATGTAACGTTAGCGTTATATGTATGAAATGATGGGTCACAAATAACTAAACTAACGTTAATTAATTAACTGTTAATCAACGTTAATATGTCGTCAACTTTACAGTGACCTATTAGCTGTAGGTTTCGATAGCTAACGACAATCAAACGTAATGCACTAACGTTACATTTGTTCATTAGGCCTACTAACTCAGTCTCCGTCTCGCAAAAGTCTCCAAATAAAACGCACATCGGCCTGTTGCCTAGCCTATTCTGTGTGCCAATATAGCCTATCGTCCAAAATGCTTGATTGCATTGCATTCTCCACATTTTTAGCTACATTTTCATGTAGGCCTACCACATCAGCGTTTTTGTTCAGTGAATCTTTTGTAAATTGCTTTACAATTACCGTCGGGCCCTTCTCAGCAGCCTTCGGCTTGACTCTTGCCACTATTCACTCCTTCGTCTTCAACATTCCCTGTAGAATTACGATAGGCTATATTGGCACACAGAATAGGCTAGGCAACAGGCCGATGTGCGTTTTATGTGCGAGACGGAGTTGAGCAAACTGAGTTTGCTGCTGATATTCTGGGGATATAGGCTACAACATAGCCAATGTAAGACTTTAGCCTTTTAATATATTTGCTGCATTGGATCAGTCTTTCTAGAAAGTACAGGCAAGAGCTTTCTAGCCTCACGTCAGCAGCGCCGCATCCCATATAGGCTACATTAAAAACATCCCATATAGCCTACATTATAAACACAGCAGATGGCGGCGGGTGCGGTTTTGAAAATTGGTCCAAAAACTTTGCTGATGGATGGATTAAGTTTTGCTATGCAGTTATGGTTGAAATAATAGCCCATCAGCGCATCTCTAGTGTGTGTGCCTCTCTCTCGCTCAGAGGGGAGTGGGAGGCTGAGGGGTCGATCAAGCATGGATTCTAAACTCTGTGGTGGATAGGATCTACAATTAGGTGTTAATTAATATTACTACCTAGGTCGAAGTACTCCCAAGTGCTATTGCGCCAGACATTGTAGTTCTCCTGTTTATTCGCTTGGAAAATCGTCACGTTTCATGTTGTGTGCCCTAACATTTTTAATCAACTACTTGTGCAACTGTATTTAAGTAGGGAAAACGTGGGTGTGTTTGATTAATGCCATCTTACTCTCTCTACGGCCACGGCAGAGCCCGCTAGCATAGCAACATGCTAACACATTCGAGCGTTTGAGTGCACATACCGACGCGGGAGAGGTACGACTCAACTCGTGAAAGTTAAGGTAAGAACATATTGTAACGATTTGATAGCGACACACACAGTTGTCCAATCAAAAGGTTTATTAGCTGAGAACGAGAGCAGGGACACAGACACAGAACACAATACACACGGGGCAGGTCAAGCAGACACACATACAGGGGAGGTCGCAGCCCCCCACACAAAACGGATTACACACGAGGGAGAACTAAAAGGGAAACATGTTACAATAAAGACGCTAACATTACACTCAAAACTAAGGAGAATAACGACATAAACCCCCCAAATGTTCGCTCTCGTATCCCAGGATGCCCTGCGTGGGAGAACGCTAACACTGTCTTTTTGCGCCGACGCTACATAATATTACTACTGATTTTGGGTGGCGTGTTCCTTTAAGTGAAGCATTGAACAGTTCAATGGCCCTGGGGACAAGTTGTGCATGACATTGAGTCAGGCACAACGAAGTCTCCAGCTGATCAGGGTCTTTTGCTTTGTAATAGTGCTGTCGAGTGGATGACATTCATTGTCCAAGATGTTGATCAGTTTGTTCAGGGTCCTTTTGTCTGATATTGAAGTGATGCACTCCAGTTCGGCTCCCACGACAGAGCCAGCTTTCCTTACCAGCCTGTCTAGTCGCCCAGCATCCTTCTTCTTTGTGTAGTATTGTTACGCAGGGCTTGTATCGCTTTCTCTCCCTTGTTTATGTTTCTCCTATAGGCGGGGTTTTGGTGTTTGTGCTGTGGAGGCGGATGATGCGTAATGGCTGGCACCACCCTCCAGTACTTATACCGCCCCTATCCCAAGATGTCGGTCTCTGTCTCTCAGCTTGGCCTTCTTGCGGACGACATACTGGGCGCGCTACTTTAGTTTAAAACGTTAAACTTTATTGTTTAGCTTTAGTTCTTTAAATGTAAATATATGTCTATGGTTTCCAGCACATTCTTAGGATAGTTAGTTAGTGTAGTTATGAAGTGGCACGGAAGACTCACTTTTTCTTTTGTGTTCGCTCGGTCGGGAGTCAGGCAAGCTTCCTCCGAACAAGACAGTAAGCGTGAGGTCTTTCTTTTGTGTTCGCTCGGTTGGGAGTCAGGCAAGCTTCCTCCGAACAAGACAGTAAGCGTGAGGTCTTTCTTTTTGTGTTTTTCCTTTGGTCTTGGTAATCGTCATGTTTTTGTTTGGTAATTCGTTCTAAATTCGTTCCTTTGCATTAAATTGTTACATTTTCCCCGCACAACCGGACTCTGGTGAATTCGTTTATGTTATGCTGTCCCTACTTTGACATGGACTCGTAACAAGTATAATAATAAAAGTAGTAATAAACAGATTTAACAGACTAATAACATTACTCTGTAAGAAGTATTAATTAGTTAGATACAAGGAGTATTAATTAGTTAGATACAAGGAGTATTAATTAGTTAGATACAAGGAGTATTAATTAATTAGATACAAGGTAAACAGGGTGTTTTTTGAATCTCTACTGTACCTGGCCCTGTTAATGTTAACCGTACCTGTGTGCCTGATGTTAACCATACCTGTGCCAGATAATGTGGAACACACCTGTGCCTGATGTTAATGTACCTGTGCCCTGATGCTAATGCACCTGTGTCTGATGTTAATGTGTCTGATGTTAATGCACCTGTGTCTGATGTTAATGTACCTGTGCCCTGATGCTAATGCACCTGTGTCTGATGTTAATGTACCTGTGCCCTGATGCTAATGCACCTGTGTCTGATGTTAATGTACCTGTGCCCTGATGTTAATGCACCTGTGTCTGATGTTAATGTGTCTGATGTTAATGTACCTGTGTCTGAGGTTAATGTACCTGTGTCTGATGTTAATGTGTCTGATGTTAAAGGAACACGCCACCCAAAATCAGTAGTAATATATGTTCTTACCTTAACTTTCACGAGTTGAGTCATACCTCTCCCGCGCCGGTAGGTGCACTCAAACGCTCTGTCGCGCGGCTCGAATGTGTTAGCATGTTGCTATGCTAGCGGGCTCTGCCGTGGCCGTAGAGAGAGGAACATAGCAGTATTCAAACACCTCCACGTTTTCCCTACTTAAATACACTTGCACGAGTAGTTGATAAAAATGTGTACGTCACACAACATGAAACGTGGCGATTTTCCAGGAGAACTACAACGTGTGGCGCAATAGCACTTGGGAGTACTTTGACCTAGCGTAGTAGTATTGTTAACACCTAATTGTAGATCCTATCCACCACAGAGTTTAGAATCCATGCTGGATCGACCCTCAGCCTCTCCCTCCCCTCTGAGCGAGAGAGGCACACACACTAGAGATGCGCTGATGGGCTATTATTTCAACCATAACTGCATAGCAAAACTTATCATCCATCAGCCATCCATCAGCACCAAAGTTTGTTGACCAATTTTTAAAACTGCACCCGCCCACCATCCGCTGGTTGTTTTAATGTAGGCTATACGGGTGATGCAGCGCTGCTGACGTGAGGCTAGAAAGCCCTTGCCTGTTCTAGAAAGACTGATCTAATGCAGCAAATATATTAAAAGGCAAAAGTCGTACATTGGCTAGGCCTATCCCCAGAATATCAGCAGCAAACTCAGTCTCTGTCGCGCAAAACAGTCTCCAAATAAAACGCACATCGGCCTGTTGCCTATTCTGCCAGCTTGTGACAATATATCGTCCAAAATGCTTGATTGCATTGCATTCTCCACATTTTTAGCTAAATTTTCATGTACCACTTCAGCATTTCTGTTCAGTGAATCTTTTGTAAATTGCTTTACAATTACCGTCGGGCCTACAGGCCTATTGCCTGGCTTGCCTCAGCTTCGGTCACGTCCTTTTACAATTGTGTCTGATGTTAATGTACCTGTGTCTGATGTTAATGTGTCTGATGTTAATGTACCTGTGTCTGATGTTAATGTGTCTGATGTTAATGTACCTGTGTCTGATGTTAATGTACCTGTGTCTGATGTTAATGTACCTGTGCTAGATAATATGGAACACACCTGTGCCTGATGTTAAAGTACCTGTGCCTGATAATGTACTTGTGCCTGATGTAAATGTACTTGTGCCTGATGTAAATGTACTTGATGTAAATGTACTTGTGCCTGATGTAAATGTACTTGTGCCTGATGATGTACCTGTGTCTGATGTTAATGTGTCTGATGTTAATGCACCTGTGCGTGATGTTAATGCACCTGTGCGTGATGTTAATGTACCTGTGCGTGATGTTAATGTACCTGTGTCTGATGTTAATGTACCTGTGCCTGATGTGAACTGTACCTGTGACTGATGTGAACTGTACCTGTACCTGATGTTGGCCATACCAGGGTGAGGACCTGTAGCTATGATCAGCATCAAGCTGTGTCAGGCTACCTGTTTGTCTGCTCCTCTTCACCCTGCACACACACACACACACACACACACACACACACACACACACACATACACAAACACACACACACACAAAGATACTCCCCTTCACCCGCTGCCGTTGCCTGGCAACACTCTTTAAGATTTAAAAGAAATAAATAATGCCCGCAAATAGACTTGTCCATGTTTTAACATTGGACCGAGAGAACGAAGGATGGACTAACAGAAAGAGAGAGAGAGAGAAAGTGAAAAGGCAAGAAAAGGAGTGAAGAGGAGTGAAGAGGAGTGCAAGAAAGATGAGTAGAAGAAAGGGCATGGAGAGAGGGATAGAAGAGAGCTAGTATGAAGCTACAGAGAGAGAGGGAGGGAGAGAGAGAGTGAGAGGGAGGGAGAGAGAGAGCGAGAGAGAGGGAGAATGAGAGACAGAGGGAGAGAGAGGTAGAAAGAGAGAGGGAGAATGAGAGACAGAGGGAGAGAGAGAGGGAGAATGAGAGAGAGAGAGCGTGCGCTTAGGAGGGAGGCGTCTTCATGGCTTCATCCATGTGAGGATGTCTGGCGCCATACTCACTCTCCTGCCAAGAGTTCCCAAGCAAGTACTGCTACCTAGACAACAGCTCTCTCTCTCCTTCTCTCTCTCTCATCTTTTTTTCTCTCTCTCACCATCTCTCTCTCCCTCCCTCCCACAGTGCTGTGCTGTGCTGTATATCACCAAGGACAGGCAGCATTGTACTGAGGTGGACATTCCTGATAGTGAACCTCCCACCCCGTGCCTGCACACACACACACACACACACACACAGACACGCACACACATACACACATGCACACACACACACACACATGCGCACACACACACACACATGCACACACACAACGACCCACACATAATGTACACGCTTGTATTCACATGACACGCATATGTACACACACACAAACACACACTCACACTAAGTCTGGCTTGAATGTACACACATATACTGTAACTAATGCATGCTGTTTCTAAACACACACTCACACTAAGTCTGACATGAATTTACACACATGTAACTAATGCATGCACACACACACACACACACACACACACACACATAACTAATGCACACACACACACACACACATAACTAATGCACACACACACACACACACATAACTAATGCACACACACACACACACACACATAACTAATGCATGCACACACACACACACACACACACACACACACACACACATAACTAGTGCAAAGGCTCTTTGCGCTTTTTTATTCTCTCCTGTCGCTCACTCTTTCCTACTCCACTCTTTCACTCTTATTTCTAATGTGTGTGTGTGTGCATGCATATGTGTGTGTGTGTGTGTGCATGCATATGTGTGTGTGTGTGTGTGCATGCATATGTGTGTGTGTGTGTGTGTGCATATGTGTGTGTGTGTGTGTGCATGCATATGTGTGTGTGTGTGTGTGCATGCATATGTGTGTGTGTGTGTGTGCATGCATATGTGTGTGTGTGTGTGCGTGTGTGCATGCATGTGTGTGTGTGTGTGTGTGCATGCATATGTGTGTGTGTGTGCATGCATGTGTGTGTGTGTAAAGGAGTGCGCCCGAGCGGATGGTGGGTCAGACTGAAGGATGTACAAATGCTGGGTTGTAGTCAAAAGGCTTTTCTTTTATTATTATTATTTTTTGTAAGGCTGCCGGCAGGTTAATACAAAACAAAACAATGATGACAAACAAACAAACAAGCACTTAGTCAAAACAAGAAATAAACACAGAGACGATGCCCACGCATAACTAGGCCGACCTCTGAGGTCTTTGGCATGACCTCTCGCTACAGAGGAGTCTCTCGTCTGAGCTAAACAGCCCCCATTTAACACACAGGTCTCAACCATGTAACGATATAAATCAATTAACACATACGCACCATATTTTGGACAACACAACATCCCGGCAATACACATTACTAAGAAACATTCATGTGCCCTTACGATCATGTCCAACAAAACCTCATTAAGGAAACAAATATAAACCGTCTAGACACCCCTGCTCCAATGAGCGCTTCTCACTTCAAAGCGCGAAAAGAACGCACAAAGGTTTATGTGCTTGTGTGTGTGTGTGTGTGTGCGTGCGTGCGTGCGTGCGTGCGTGCGTGTGTGTGCGTGCGTGCGTGCGTGTGTGTGCCAGCACCGCTGTTACGTATGTAGTGGCCTACCGTGCCACATGATTACAGCTTGGTGGCCATGACCAAATCATAGAGGGTGTACGTCCATGCCCTCCACTGTCACACTGTGTGTGTGTGTGTGTGTGTGTGTGTGTGTGTGTGTGTGTGTGTGTGTGTGTGATATGACCAAATCATAGAGGGTGTACGTCCATGCCCTCCACTGTCACACTGTGTGTGTGTGTGTGTGTGTGTGATATGACCAAATCATAGAGGGTGTACGTCCATGCCCTCCACTGTCACACTGTGTGTGTGTGTGTGTGTGTGTGTGTGTGTGTGTGTGTGTGTGATATGACCAAATCATAGAGGGTGTACGTCCATGCCCTCAACTGTCACACTGTGTGTGTGTGTGTGTGTGTGTGTGTGTGTGTGTGTGTGTGTGTGTGTGTGTGTGTGTGTGATATGACCAAATCATAGAGGGTGTACGTCCATGCCCTCCACTGTCACACTGTGTGTGTGTGTGTGTGTGCGCGCGCGCGTGTGTGTGCGCGTGTGTGTGTGTGTGTGCGTGTGTGTGTGTGTGTGTGTGTGATATGACCGAATCATAGAGGATATACATCCATGCTTTCTACTGTCACTAGGTTTCCAGTAGAACACAATGAGTGTGTATGTGTGTGTGTGTGTCTCCATGTACATGTGTTTGTGTGTGTGTGTGTGTGTGTCCATGTGTGTGTATGTATGTCTACACTATTGTGTGTGTGTATGTATGTCTACACTGTCTCTTGCACTACTATATTGACTGTCTATGCACAATTGCACAATTTCAACCCAATTTTGCTGCTCTTATTTCTTCATTGTATGTGCCTTCTTATTTACTCATTTATTGTTTACTTGAATGTTATGTTTGTCTGTGGACTTAATTGGTAAAATATGTCTTGTGTTCACCGTGGGATAGTGAGAAACGTAATTTCGATCTCTTTGTATGTCTGGGCATGTGAAGAAATTGACAATAAAGCAGACTTTGACTTTGACTTTGACTTTAACACACACACACACACAGAGACATCTATTCACAGTTGCTGCTGCTATGTATGTAATGCTAGATTGGTCAGTAATAAAGTGTATTTATTGTAATCAGCTAGATTGATCAGTTAGTAAAGTGTATTTATTGTAACTGGCTAGATTGGTCAGTTAGAAAGGTGTATTTATTGTAATCAGCTAGACTGGTCAGTTAGTAAAGTGTATTTATTGTGGTCAGTAATAAAGTGTATTTATTGTAACTGAAAGTGTATTTATTGTACCCACCCCCCACCACCACCCCCATCCCCAACACACACACACAAAAACACACACACACTTACATCATCACTGTCATCACCTCACATACATACAGCACACTGCTTGCTACAGTAAGCCTCCTCTACATACTTGCTGCACACTGCCCCCCCCCCTTCCTACATACACAGCACATTGTCTTCTGGATCTTCTTCAACACACATCCTCTACTTACTTACAGCATACTGCCCCCACCTACCCACACACACACTACACACACACACACACACACACACACAGTCACTGCTCCACTCCCCTCCCGCCCACACACACATCTTCACTGTCATCACTCACATCCATCATACATACAGTACTCTGCTTGCAATAGTAAGTCCCTTCACCATACTTGCAGTACACTGCCCCCCCCCCCCCCCCTCCCCTACCTACACAGCACATTATTTCATCAGGAAGCTTCTCCAACACACATCCCCAACATACTTACAGCACACTGCCCCCGCCCCCCAATACACAGCACATTGTCTCATGAGGAAGCTTCTCCAACACACATATTGCACACTGCCCTCTCCCCACATACACAGCACACTATCCCATCTCCCCTGTCATCCCCCCAACACACACACCAAGACCCCTGGCAGTTGGGTTAGCCCCTTGAGCCGTGGATCTGCCCAAGGTTTCTTCCTTGGTAAGGGAGTTTTTCCTTGCCCCTGTTGCTCTTGGGTGCTCCTTGTTGGTGCCCCCCCCCCCCAATCCCATTCCTCCCCCACCTTTCTTATGCAGCCCTTGCCACTTAATCTACTAAACCCCTCTTCTACTGCACTTTTTACCCCCCCCCCCCCATAAATGCACAAATAGGCTGACACCAGACATCATTTCACTGCATTTCTTACATCCAGTAACTACATGTGACAATAAACTTCCTTGTATCCTTGTATCCTTGTAACTGAAAGTGTATTTCTTGTAACTGGCTGTACCATGTGACAAAGAGGAATCGGAAGTCTGAGTCTGCAGTGCTGGGAACAGTGAAAACAAGCAGAGCTGCCCACCACCCAGGCCCAGAAATGAGTGCGAAGAGATCTTGTGATGTGTGTGTGTGTGTGTGTGTGTGTGTGTGTGTGTGAACATGGAGAGATCTCCACACAAGA
>NW_027468870.1:4248863-4251363 GCF_046254945.1 Alosa pseudoharengus
TTACACAAATTCAAATCTCTACCTGCACCTCTTCCGCAGTGTAGAAGATACCTTACCAGTGACAGGACACTATGCTGCCTTCTTCTGTCACAGGAGGGGCAGTCGAATGAGCGCTAGTCTTCCTTTGGAAAATAATAATAAATCAGATTGTCCAAGGCTACCATTGACTTTAATGTGTCTGATGTTGACATAGCCTAGCTATGAGAGAAGACAATATCTGCCTCTGCCACCAATGCCTATCTCGCAACAATTTCCAAAGTGAAACAATTTTTTGCCGGTTAGAGAGAAGGGGAGACTTGGCCAATGTTTTTTGGGGGGTCACCAGAAGAACCACTGATCTAGAGTGATCTAAAACTGATCTCTTTTCTTTTTGTGGTGAGAGACAAAGCAAGTGTTTTAAACTGACAGAAGTCAAAGCAAGTGTTTTAAACTGACAGAAGTCAGTATTGACAAGTCTGTATGAGTCAGAAGTTTAATTACATAATAATAATAATAATAATAATAATAATAATAATAATAATAATTTACCTGCAGCCAGAGGGCCCTTTAGTTCCTCTCTAGTGGCTCTCTGGTTTTCTCTAAAAATAGAAGTTATAAAATATTTCAAGCAATTTCATATAGTTGTTAAGCTTCAAGCTGTCCCATATGAATAGTTAGTGAAAGTATGATACTGTAGGCTACAATACACCACATAGCCTATGCAGAGTATGGCTATTATGCCTTAATGCCTGAGGCTAATAAAGATAGCGACGTCTAAGTTGATTTCTTTTAAATGTTTCCAACATCTTTGCGGCCCCAGACAGATTTATTTTTACTTCTGGTCAAAGAAATGGTCCTTTTAAGAGAAAAGGTTGCCGACCCCTGAGCTAGAGAGATCACCGGACATATTTCAGCGGGTAGACCCAGGGCACTCACTTACCTCAGGTAACCGATCATTCCGCTTTGCGTACGACTGAATAATATCAAGTTTGAAATGGAGGCATGAGAGAGCCTACCTCTCATTGAAGGACGACCCTTTGATGAAGAGTTAAAGGGGGAGGAGCGACAGCCGGAGAATATATGGCTGTATTGTCATCCATCACATTCATTCACGACACGGCTGGACACGAAACGCGTGACTGTAGCATTCATATTTTGGAAAGCGACCGATTCAGGTGAGTCTCTCCGTGTCACCCAGGCAGTTTCGATGCGCGGAATGTCACGGGCGTGACAGACACGATGGTAGTCACGCTTCAGCAATAACAGACACAGACCGACAGACCGTGACTTTGCTCAAGCAACAAGGGCTAAAATGTTATCTGAGCATCTCTCCTGATGTCGTGTGTGTCACGAATCGCTCGCCTCCCTGAAACGGTCTAATCTGGACGGTATCGATTCCTTCCTGTACGAACAAGTCAAGCTTGGAGGGATGGTGCCACAGGTTCGATGGATCAACTGACAGCGAGACGCCTGCTGCTTACAGGTAAATAACAAGTGTTTTATCATAGAATTGTACTGATTTATGGATCACACTAAAGACTGAATCTCCGAGTAGTAAAACATGTGTGATATGGTCGTTGAAACCGCTCGCTGCATTCTCGTGCTTCTTGCGCGTGAACCACAGGTGCGCCCTTGGTCAGTCTTTGTAGGCTACTTATCGCCGCTATCTCGTGATATATTTGGTGACGGCTGTCTCTTATTAGCCCGTTTATCATAGGCTACCGCTGGCCTCATATAACCACCTCGGTCATTGTACAGTGCTCTTTAATCGAAGTAGACCACTGTGGAATATGTTTCGCATATTTATGTTTCCGAGAGTTGCAATTATGTTTTTTTGTTTTTTGTTTTCTTCGTTTTTATCTATCATCATGCCCCCTCATCAACTGCTGCTATCAGAATAGGCTACTGTATGCTCTTATGCTATTGGCATGAGGCACATTCTGTTGCGATGAATGGAAGCCTGCAGGGAAATTCGAGCATTGCATCTATTTGCCAGTGTGAATTTGACGGTGATGACAGGTTCTACCCCGATCATTCCTTGGCGCCCAACATGCGGAGTAGTGGAGAAGATTAAGATGACCGGGAGTCCATTCGGCCCTGACCTTTCCCGGCGGCGTGCTCCTCCTCCTCGCTGTTCATCTACAGCCCCGTCTCATACCCTGAAGGGATTGAATTGAATTGAATTGAATTCATCCCCTCAAGTGGCAGCATGTCTTCTGTTTTTCCATGCTTGAGATAGTTACAGTGGAGGGCAGCTGCACTCACACGGAGGGTGGATTTGGGGTTAACAGATTGCTGTGGCATCAGGGCCACATCAGGGCCATATCAGGGCCAGACATGGCACTGTTCTCCTCTCTGCTGCCTGAGCTGATGTCATGTCTCTGTAGAAGGTCACACAGATTAAACTCCCTCTGATAACGACCCCTGTATTTTTTCCTCTCTCTCTCTCCCTCTCCCCCCCCCCTCTCTCACTGTTTCTCTCTCTGTCCTTGTCTCTCACCCCTCACTCTGTCTCTTTCTG
>NW_027468870.1:4261363-4278863 GCF_046254945.1 Alosa pseudoharengus
TTTGAAGCAGTTTTACCTGAGGATGACAGAGGTTTTTCTGACGCTGAGTCAGTTTTGTCTGAAGATGACAGATGTTTTTCTGAGTCTGACACCTGAGTCTGTTTTTTCTGATGCTGAGGCAGTTTTGTCTGAAGATGACAGAGGTTTTTCTGACGCTGAGGCAGTTTTGTCTGAAGTTGACAGATATTTTTCTGAGTCTGACACATGAGTCTGAGGATGTCCTAAAATGAACACCGTACCGGCAGAGGTTTCGTTTTCCGGACATTTTGATGATATGCCGGTCAAATATCCTATTATCCCTTCTTAATAAGTCAAATTTAGGAAAACTGGAGACAGGCTATGTAACTTATAGAATGCGACATGTTCATTAGCCCAACTTAAACATGCCTAACAAGATCTAGCCAGTATCTTTTCATGGACAGCAAGAGTCCGCTTCATTCGTTGTTTTAAAAAGGCTACGTTGTTTGTTGCTGCTACCCACATTATCTCCAGTGGTGACTGTTTAACTTACACAGATGCGCACACACAAGAATGAGCGCTAACACCACTACCCCCTAATGCTATGCCTCTTTATTTGATAACAATAAATTAAGAAATGTTTCCTATTCTGGGAAATGTTTAGTTTTTTTTTTCTTTCGGCCGCGGTTCAATGATGCCGTTTTATTGTGCCAGAAATTATCCGCGCACCAGTAATCGCCTCGTCGAGGAGGCCCTAACCCTGCAGATCATAGACAGAGAACGCATAGGCCTACTGCTTTGGGTAAAGAACACTTTGCATGTCCAGTGTACACGGAGAATGACAGTGTCTTGGAGCGGCCGCACCCCCCGCTACTCCACTTCCAATGTCACTGATTCTGACAGATAGGCCTACGCCCGACACTTCTGCTTTTTATCTGGTGGTGGTGGAGTTGACCGGACATATGAGGCTTCAGACGTTACCAATTTATCATCATCCATCGCGTCTGGCCTCTGAAAAAACTTTTAAGGCTCTGCCTGGGCCTGGCCATGTTTGAACCGCCTCACTCATTTGTTAACATAGACGTTTTAAGCGTGCGCTTCCTATTTGAAATGCAGCAGGCTATGCGTGTTGTTTAATAGCTTACTTTTCAAACGGTAGGCCTAGAGCCTGTTCATTTAAAAACATAGCCAGAGGACGTATAATATAGGTTTACCTATTAAGGCTTATTCTCAAATTCAGATTGCGTTAGGGGAAGGGATTATTAGCCAATTTCAATCGGACAATTTGACCGGAGAGATTTAATTTTGTCGGACATTTAATTTTTTTTTCGGCCAATGTCCGGTAATTACCGGACAACGGAAACCCTGGTTTGGATATAGGCTGCACTATACATTACCTCGTGTACACGTTTGGATATAGATTGCAGTATACATTACCTTGTGTACACACGTTTGGATATAGGCTATACATTACCTCGTGTACACACGTTTGGATATAGATTGCAGTATACATTACCTTGTGCACATGTTTGGATATAGGCTGCACTATACATTACCTCGTGCACACATTTGGATATAGGCGTCAGTATACATTACCTCATGCACACACGTTTTGGATATAGGCTGCACTATACATTACCTCATGCACACGTTTCGATATAGGCTGCACTATACATTACCTCATGCACATGTTTGGATATAGCTTGCACTATACATTACCTCGTGTACACGTTTGGATATAGATTGCAGTATACATTAGCTCGTGTACACACGTTAAGATATAGGCTATACATTACCTCGTGTACACACATTTGGATATAGGCTGCACTATACATTACCTCATGCACACGTTTGGATATAGGCTGCACTATACATTACCTCGTGTACACGTTTGGATATAGGCTGCACTACACATTACCTCGTGCACACGTTTGGATATAGGCTGCACTATACATTACCTCGTGTACACGTTTGGATATAGGCTGCACTATACATTACCTGGTGCACACGTTTGGATATAGGCTGCACTATACATTACCTGGTGCACACGTTTGGATATAGGCTGCACTATACATTACCTTTTGTAAACACGTTTGGATATAGGCTGCACTATACATTACCTTGTGTACACACGTTTGGATATAGGCTGCACTATACATTACCTCGTGAGATTCACTGCACAGTGCTTCCTGTCAGTTTCCTTTAGCTGAGGCCCTTGCTTATCTCACATCAGGAAATATGTTTGAAGGACTCTTGATGTGTACATACTACGTACACAAACAGAGATCACCTCAGAGAGGCACTGTTGACTGGACAGACTCACTATTTTGTGGGCTGTGTGGATGTTTTATGTCAAAGGCCCTAGTTACTCATACCCAATGGCCTTAGTTACTCATACCCAACACTACTCTCTCCCTATGGCCCTGATACCCAACACTACTCTCTCCCTAGTTACTGATACCCAACACTACTCTCTCCCTATGGCCCTGATACCCAACACTACTCTCTCCCTATGGCCCTGATACCCAACACTACTCTCTCCCTAGTTAATGATACCTAACACTACTCTCTCCCTATGGCCCTAGTTACTCATACCCAACACTACTCTCTCCCTATGGCCCTAGTTACTGATACCCAACACTACTCTCTCCCTATGGCCCTGATACCCAACACTACTCTCTCCCTATGGCCCTAGTTACTCATACCCAACACTACTCTCTCCCTAGTTACTGATACCCAACACTACTCTCTCTCTATGTCCCTGATACCCAACACTACTCTCTCCCTATGGCCCTAGTTACTCATACCCAACACTACTCTCTCCCTATGGCCCTGATACCCAACACTACTCTCTCCATATGGCCCTGATACCCAACACTACTCTCTCCCTATGGCCCCTAGTTACTGATACCCAACACTACTCTCTCCCTAGTTACTGATACCCAACACTACTCTCTCCCTATGGCCCTGATACCCAACACTACTCTCTCCCTATGGCCCTGATACCCAACACTACTCTCTCCCTAGTTACTGATGTCCAACACTACTCCCTCCCTATGAGATGCACTGCAGTGATGTGATGTAGATTGACGACTAACGCAGTAATATCCTCGGCCACAAATGTCAGAGCACTTACGTTCAGGGACCGACACAGGGCAACAGACACAGGACAACAGACACAGGGCAACAGACACAGGGCAACAGACACAGGGCAACAGATACAGGGCCAGACACAGGGCAACAGACACAGGACAACAGACACAGGGCCAGACACAGGGCAACAATGAATATCATCATGAAGTGATCACGACTGCTTTGATGTGTGTGTGTGTGTGTGTGTGTGTGTGTGTGTGTGTGTGTGTGTGTGTGGAGGAAGTCCTTTGATCCTGCGGGGTGTCCGGCCCTCTTCTCTGACCACTGGCTTTGTCTGTTTGTCTGTCTGTCTGTCTGTCTGTCTGCCTTCCTGTCTGTCTGTCTGTCTGTCTGTCTGTCTGTTTGGTTTTTGCTCAAAGGTCTTTTAATACGGACGTTTGTTTCCTAATGAACTGTGAAGATGTTGTGCTACAACCCCCCCCCCCCACACACACAAGAAAATCAGAAATATGTACTGTAACAGAAGACAACAGCAATGAAGGAGTGACATGCAGGCTGGTGACAACTCACATGAACAGAAAGACAGGCAAGTAGACAGGCTAGAAATCAGGCAGGCGTACCGATACGTAAACCAGTAGACTACAAAACAGACAGGCAGGCGTACCGATACGTAAACCAGTAGACTACAAAACAGACAAACAGGCAGACAGGCAGGCAAAAGGAGGAACAGGCAGACAGGAGGCTAATCCCTTTTACTGCTTGAGGAGTGGAGCTTGCAGTGCGAGTGACAAACTGCATGGGATAAATGTCCAGTATGTCCACTATGTCCAGCAGCTCAACTGTGGTTGGTGACTGGGATGTTCCCAGGAGTCTCCCACACATTAGCGTTTTGTTCCAAGTGTTACAGTGCCAGACGATCCCAGACCCAAATCAATGTGCAGGTTCTGTGGGTTACAGACCCAAATCAGTTAAGGTCCCACTGCAGGTTCTGTGGGTTACAGACCCAAATCAGTTAAGGTCCCACTGCAGGTTCTGTGGGTTACAGACCCAAATCAGTTAAGGCCCCACTGCAGGTTCTGTGGCACTACGAGGTTCATTTGCATTCAATTTTTGTCTCCTTCATGAGCAGTTCCAACAGTGTCTCAGTTCCAGTTCTATGTTTCCAACAACAGTAGTGTCATCCCCTGGAAATACCCCCCCCCCCCTAAACACACACACACACACACACACTCTCTGGTCCTGTCCTTGGCTCATGCTTGCTGTAGTGGATACTGAAGGGTAATCCTCTCCTCAGGGGTGAAGTATGTCCCCTGCAGGCCACCGTACCCAGAGCGCCCTCTCATGTCTGCCAGCACTCGCTGGATCTGCTCGTGTGTAAATGAGGCTGCGAGCTCCACGCAGTCAGCTCTGATAAACAGACGCTAATGTGATTAGGAAGCAGGCGATCGGCGAGGGAGAATGATTAAGAAAAAATGACCTGCTTGTTTTTCTTCCATTTCATTAGAGAGTTCTCGAGAAGAGGACAACATAACCATGAAGCTTTATGCAGTATATACAGTTGTGCTCATAAGTTTTACATAACCCGTACATACACATGCTAAAGTTTACTACAAAGAGGAATGGAAAAACATCTTTTGGAAATTGATCTTAATGCTTTAATAAAAAAAAATATTAGGGTATTCTCAAAAAGTCCATTAGTGGTACAGTGAGATAACAACACTGCTTGCTGTACCACATCGTCCCCTTAGTCATTTGATTTATCAGCGTTTGAGTACCCGTAGGTACTAGTTTTGACACACGCACACACACACACACCTTGTCACTCTTAACTGTGTTGTCCTGGCAGAGTGGCGTGACCTTGATGCAGAAGCCAGAGGTCGTCTGCAGCCTTGTGTGCATCCTGTTTGTTAGTGACCATATCACATACCTGCAATGCAACTGCCGTCTCTCACAGCTAGGGCCCCGTAACGATAGGATAACAAGACTCATGTGTGAAAAGACTTCATTTTAGTGTAGGGCACATCAAAGCACTGTTTATGTATTTACAATATGCGACTACAGCCCGAATGAATGGGTGTGCCAATATTATGGGCAATATTAGCTATTTGTCAATCTATCGGTATCAGCGTTAAAAATGGCCAATAATTATTCGTAAATTAAGTGAAGGACGGCCAAATAGTGATCCTTCATCTACTGTAAATGTCCAGTATTGTCTTTCCAGCTTAGCGTTATGTCCAACAGGAAAATAATGTTCGCATTTGGTTGAGTGGGGGAGGCTAACTTGATTGTTGGGTATTTGTGGCCTAGGTAGAGTGTCCTCCTTGTTGGGTGTTTGTCTGGCTTTTTGACTCATCGCAAAATAGCTATGATTTTCACCGGGCCGCTGTCAGAGTTGAACATGGTTGGATTTCGGCCGTGGAATGTGCAAGAGCGGCAGAGCAGCATATTGATGTGGCATGATGGCAATATAAAATAAACACAGTTTACAATGCTATTAGATGATGATAACCTATGATTAAATGTACCGTACTGTAATGGATTAATATTCAACTAAGGTAGACTGCTGTTGTTCACATCACTAAGCTATTTACGGTTACTGACATACTCCGAGTCTCTGGTCCTCTGAAGAAAACGTTTGGGGAGCACTGCATTAGCCAAATTCGTGACATGTGGTCTAGTGTAGTGACTGTGATCAATCTTTGATGCATCCTGCTGCTTCCTGCTGGCTGCTGCAAGATGATTGGTCTATAATGCAGCACAATATGGATAAACTACATCTTGTGCAAGTTCAACCATATGAAACTAGCAATACGGAACTATAGGCAATTGTAAAATGACATAAGCTTCATTTGAACTGGCTTAAGAATGGTAGGCTGTTTAGAGGTGGATAAGTGCAATTTAGAGGTGCGTAAACGCTATTTCCGAAATTGCATTTAGCCTTCACTACAGCCCTGACAATAATCAAATCAATATTTGACAGTACTCTAATATGTGCATACTCTTGTTAAAATAAATACATTTACAAAGTAATTTGGCAAGCAAACACTTTTTATCTAAAGTACAGTACAGTTCAGTGTGTACATTTTCATACACAAATGTCATTCCACAGATATTGAATGCATTGCACCTTTCTTGCTGAGCTTCAGGAGCACATGCAAACATGGAAAAAGAAATACAAATATAGAAATAAATAATAAAATGCAGTTTCTGTGATTTATGTGATGCATCATGGGTAATATTTATTCTTGTGGTTCAGTTCCAGTGGACAGTGACCCCTGTGGACAGCCGCCGTGTTACGAGGAGGCCGTTCTGATGGAAGACCCTCCGCCTCCTTACAACGAAGTCCTGGCCGAACCTCCGCGTGAGCCTCCCCCGATCCTGCGCGCCCCCCGAGACAGCAGCAGCAGCAGCAGTGGCGGCAGCGTGGTCGGCGGGACACTGAAAGCCCCGCCACGCGCCCCCAGAGTCCCCCAGGAGCCGGACATCAGCAAGGCCAACCCTGAGTCCGTGGGCCTGGTGCTGCCGCTGTCGCTCCGCGGTCAGCACGGTCATCACGGCTGCTCCACGCTCATCAGGCTGCCCGCCGCGCCGCGCCGATGGGACTCGCTGGGCCGTCTGCCCGCTGGGCTGGGTCTGGAGCGCCGCAGCTTCCCCCTGGAGCCCCGCGTGTCCTTCATCGCCACCATGCCGCGCGACGGCCGGACGCTCGGACTCGGACTCGGACACGGCGGCGGAGGCGGGGGCCCGGGGCTCGGCCTGCAGCTGCTCAGGGAGCTAGAGGAGGACTGCGGGCTGCCCACCGCCCACCCCCTGCTGGGACGCAGCACGGCGGTCTGAGGACTCCCTGCCCCCCCCCCCCCCACGCGCGCGTGTGTGTGTGTGTGTGTGTGTGTGAATGGGTTGGTCAGCGACGTGTGGTCATCTCACCTCATCTCCTGCTTCTGCAGAGAAGCTGGTGCTCTTCTGTGTTTCAGGTTCGGCTTTTTGGAAAATTAAGAGATTATTTTTGTTTGTGTTGCTCACGGCTCAAATGATTAAGGAGGGCTGCAGTGGATAATGCTGACTGGGGAGAACATTTGTGCAGCACGTCTCCCTCCCTCCCTCTGTCTCTCTCTCTCTCTCTCTCTCTCTCTCTCTCTTTCTTATTCTGTCTCTGTAGCCCATCCACTGGAATTAGAGAGCTGCGGATCTGGAACTATAATGTGAATCGCTGTTGCCATGACGTCCAGGATCCTCCTGTGGAAGCTTGTATGCTCTTGGGTGCCATGACGTCCAGGAGCCTCCTGTGGAAGCGTGTATGCTCTTGGGTGCCATGGCGTGCTCCCTGCACCTCCTCAAGACTGTTCGCACGAGAGCAGGAGCCAACATTACTCTTCTGCTCCGTCGCTACTGTACAAACGGGACCACAGTTCTAGTCAGAGACTAACTGAGAAAGACCGTTTCTGTTGTATTTGTATTTTAATCGATCTTGGTCAACAACACGAGCGCAGATGACTTTAGATGGGCTTTGGGATAAAGAATGAGCCGAAGACCATAGCAACAACTTTTTGTATTCTTCCCCAAACCTATTTTCACTGAACAACATTTATTTTTGACAATTAGCAATCCCTAATTGAAACAAGACTGGACACCTACTTGAGAAATTAGAAATTTTGAACTGTGGTGCATAGTTGAGAAGAGTCCCTTGGTCTTATTGCTTGTTTTGATGATTTAATTTCCTGTGTAATGTGGGTTGCTGTAGCTGTAGCTAAGTGAAAGTTACCTATCCACTTGTCTGTCTCCTGATAGTGCCACGATTGGTAGACTTTGAGTTTTAAACTGCTTGTTTACAGAAGCAAATGATTTTTGGGCTTGTTGAACTCTACTCTGGAGTCATGTTTATCCTTTTTTTTATTCCTCATCGTTTGAAAGCGCAAGGACCGATACAGGAGTCTTCCGTGACACTCCTCGTTGCTAGTCGTCGTACGTAACGTAGCCATGTCACGTCACATCACAGCAGCTGGTTGTGTTTGCCTGGAGCGGCTCATGGCCTTGAAATAGAGTGATTTCCATCAAAGGACTCCATTCGTTTCTTTGTTGCCTTCTTCTGTCGCTGGGTTTTTTTTTTTTTTCCTTTTCACCCACGTTGTTGGGAGGAACCGAGGTAACCCCTGCCACTTCCCCACACCCACAGGCTGTCGTCATCTCAAAACATCTTGACATGCGAAACGCCGCGCTCTGCTTCCTGCTTTCTCTGTGGCTTTCAGACTGGATGATCTCCACTTGTGATTAGGACGGCCACACCATACACCAGGAAAGGCAATTAGCGAGCGCGGCATTAGCATAAAACCACCAGTTCATACCGCCTAGCCAAACGCTTATAGTCTCTCAGACCAATTAACTCTGCCTATTTAGCAGCTGGAGAGAAAAACAACACTAGAAATGCATAAACATGAGCCATCAGATCGTTTTAAGATGAACGGTGTTATTTTGTGATAGATAGCCTACAGTACAACTTAATATGACTAACGACTTACCGTGAATTAATCATTGAATTCCACATGCAGAACAGTGTTAGTGCACTCTTACTGCAAACATGGCTGATTTATTAGGATGGTTTTTAGATCTGAGGTCAACAGAATGGTCAACGAAATGAGAGAAAATAAGTTATCTTATTTAATGTTCCCCTACAACAAAAAATGTTGTGAAATGCTATCAAGCTATTTCAGGCTTGAGCCTTGTCCCATTGAAAGCCTGTTTTCAGTTGACTAAAACTGGTAGAAATTATGACAATGGTGGAAAAAAATCTACAAATTCCACTACGAACTCACTACTAAGTGTCTTCGAGTTATAGAAGGCCTTTAGGCAAGTCCCTTTCCATTTCAGCTTATGACAAGGCAAAGAACGTGGTGTTAACTGAATGTCTCTTTTTTTTATGCTAACATTCACACCCTTCTGGAACATAGGTCTGACTTCTACTTCATTAGACAAATTTTATTGTCAATAAACAAGCCAGACCCTTTTTGAGGTGAGGACAATTGTACACAGCTTGTGTATGGTTTTGTGAATTAAGCTAGGTTAGCTGCCAGTGTGTTAAAATGAGACCTATTTTTTCAGACTTTGTAGGTGGCAACTTACAGTATAGGGTAATCGTAAGCACCTTAATGCTAACCCAACAAGATGATATTTTTTATAACGGAAACAGTTGAATCGAGACAATCAGTTAAAGGCTGTCACTTATTGTGTGGTTCATCAAATTTGAAGTCAGTTTAAGAGGATGAGAGGTATCTTCAGAATTGTTTTAGCCGCAGATGAATGTCTGTTTAATATGCGAGGGGTGTTGTGGATGAAAAACAGAATTAAAAACCCTCAACACAGTATGTGGTCTGTGGCCAATCAGAGTCCATGCTTTGCCACCTCCCATCACTACAGTTTTTATTAATGTACATTTATTATATCTGTATACCTCTTTGAATTCAAAGCACCATTTGAGTGTCTGTGTGAGTGTGTGAGATGTGAAACTCTGTGCTAAGCTCAATCTTCTTAGTCTTTGCCTGCTTCTCCGACTCAATATCCATCTTTGCGTTTTTTCCATCACACGAGAGATGAGAGACCGAGGTGCAAACAGCCTCCTCTCTCTCTCTCACACACACACACACACACACTTCCCTCTCTCCATATCTCGGTCTCTTTCTTTGCCTTGCTGTGCCAGTACATGTGTTGCTAGGAGACAGACCAGGAGGAGACCTCTGTGTCTGTTTACATAAAATGAGAAAGAGAGAGAGAAAGAGAGTGACAGAGAGTGAGTAAGAGAGAAAGAGTGAGTGTATGAGAGAGTGAGAGATAAAGAGAGTTAGTGAGAGAGAAAAAGAGAGTGAAAAAGAGAGAAAGTGAGTGAGAGAGAGAGAATGTGAGTGAGAGAGAGAGAAAGTGAGTGAGAGAGAGAAAGAGAAAGTGAGTGAGAGAGAGAGAAAGTGAGTGAGAGAGATAAAGAGAGTGAGAGATAAAGAGAGTTAGTGAGAGAGAGAAAAAGTGAGTGAGAGAGAGAAAGTGAGTGAGAGAGTGAAAAGAGAAAGTGAGTGAGAGAGAGAGAAAGGAGTGTGAGAGAGAGAGAGAAAGGAGTGAGAGAGAGAGAAAGGAGAGAGAGAGAGAGAAAGGAGTGAGAGAGAGAGAGAAAGGAGAGAGAGAGAGAGAAAGGAGTTAGAGAGAGAGAGGAGTGAGAGAGAGAAAGGAGAGAGAGAGAAAGGAGTGAGAGAGAGAGAGGAGTGAGAGAGAGAAAGGAGAGAGAGAGAGAGAAAGGAGAGAGAGAGAGAGAAAGGAGTTAGAGAGAGAGAGGAGTGAGAGAGAGAAAGGAGAGAGAGAGAGAGAAAGGAGTGAGAGAGAGAGAAAGGAGAGAGAGAGAGAGAAAGGAGTGAGAGAGAGAGAAAGGAGAGAGAGAGAGAGAAAGGAGTGAGAGAGAGAAAGGAGTGTGAGAGAGAAAGGAGTTAGAGAGAGAGAGGAGTGAGAGAGAGAGAAAGGAGAGAGAGAGAGGAGTGGAGGAGGGTATCCACCCATCCCATGTCTCTTCTGCCATAGGAGCACACTCACTAACACCCACAGGTGTCTTACCCGTGCTCTACCACCCCACATAGGCCCTCTACCACCCCACATGTGCGCAGGTGTCTTACCCATGCTCTACCACCCCACATGGGCACAGGTGTCTTACCCGTGCTCTACCACCCCACATGGGCACAGGTGTCTTACCCGTGCTCTACCACCCCACATAGGCCCTCTTCATTTGCGCTGGCGTGTGTTGCTGATATGGGCAGCGTGTTATGATGCCGTGCTGATGGCGTTGTGGGAAAGCACAGAGAATCACAGGCTGCAAATTGACCATCTGGTGTTTATGAATGACGATGAACAACACTGACGAGAAATATCTCTTACTTTGTTATGAACAACACTGACGAGAAACATCTCTTACTTTGTTATGAACAACACTGACGAGAAATATCTCTTGACAGACAGAAGGCCGGGTTAGGGTTTGGACGCACTGTTAATTATTATTCCACAGGATTTTACTTGACACGTTACTTGACACGTTCATTCAGACATCACGATTAAAGAAGCATGAGGAACAAGATGGCTGACGTGTCTGAAGTTTAAGTGAAGGAGATTTAGATCATCCCGTTTGGACATCTCCATCGCAGTGTGCATTCAGCCCACGGAACAGATGATAGGTGCTACTTAAGTTTTCACCAAATAGATTTCTACATTTGGGTTAAATAATTAATGACTATTTGACGCAGGGGCTAGCTTGGACTATTTCTCTTTTTCACAAGAAGACCAGACATCATCTACCATTACTCACACACCCCTTCTCCAAAGCAAGTGGCAGAGCAGGGAACACACACACACACACACTGGTTTATCAGCACAGAGGGAACAGCAGAATCCGGACTGAAACCAGTTCTGACTCGAATCCTAACCAGAGCCACACTGGATTTGGCGCTAAATCAGAGACATCTCTTTCACACTCAAACCTGTGTTTATATATGTGTGTGTGTGTGTGTGTTTAGATGACTGCGTTGACCTGGGTTATTTGACATGGTCACTAGGTTAATGTTTGTTAGTCACTCATCAATACTGTTCACTTGAATGTTTGTTGATTGTGGACTTCCATGTAGCATGCCATCAGCACGTACTGTAAGTGAGTGTGTGGGTATGTGTGTTTACGTGTGTGGGTGCGCGTGTTTATGGGCGTGTGTGGGTGCGCGTGTTTATGTGTGTGGGGTGCGTGTGTTTATGGGCGTGTGTGTTTATGTGTGTGTGGGTGCGTGTGTTTATGGGTGTGTGTGTGTTTATGGGTGTGCGGGTGCATCTTTTTATGTGTGTGTGTGTGTAAGGGAAGTAATGATGATTCCTGGTGCATTCTCCTTCACTGCTGCTACTTGTGTCAGTTCTTTAGTTGTCTACGCTGTTTGTCATTTAGAGATAATCATAATCTGTACAATACCCACAGGAAGTTTCCATTTTTCTCCAAAATAAATCTTTTGAAATAAATTCAGGAGCTCAACGAGAATGGCTGCACTCTTCTTTCTCTCTCGGCCTCTCTGATGGACAGTGGAGGGCTCTGAGACAGACCGATACTTTCCTGAGTTCCCTGAAGGACTTTTGGAAGCTGGTTTGTGTCATGCTTCTGGACAGAACAACAAATAAATTTGGAATTTTTCAAAGTCTTTTATTAACATACATAAGCACATAGCATGTCACAAAAATCTTGTGCTTGTTTCAAAAAACAGTGTGTGAGAAGCAGACCGAAAACAGGGAAAGAGATAATTTAGAAAATTATATATTTATATATATATATTTTCCCAAAAGAAAAAAAAATGCCTAGCCTTGCATCTGGGAGAGAGAGAGAGTAGGGGAGTTGTAGTATTTGTTGTGTTCGTATAATACAGTATAGCAGGAACACTAGTCGTAGGAGTGGAGGTGATAATAGTCTCCTAGTAGTAGTGTGGAGTAAGGGTGTGGGGGGGGGGGGCATAATAATCACTACCGGGTAGCCTGGGGGGGGTGGGGGAGCACACTGGAAGTTGGGAGGGTGTCGGTCGGTGTTGGTTATTGTTAAAGATGCGAGGGACCCTATTCCTTCCCCAGAGCCCAAAGGGGAAACTCTGTCTCTTGGTACAGAAACTTCTGGAAAGGCCAGAACTCAGTCAGTTTAGCAGAGTAGTTACGTGTAGCATCGGCATTAGTTCAATCCCAGCTCTATGTACAGGGACAACACTACTTAGCTCAGGGTTTTATTGCTCTCATGTCTTTTCCCATCCATGTGGTTAAAATGCAGTGATGTTTAACAGGGTATACTGAATCACTTGAAGCGTATCGTATAGTACACAAAACAAAGAGACAAAAACAAGTCAATCAAAGCAAGCTAGGAAGACAGAAGACAGTCTAAGCCTTAATAGAGTATTTGCTTGAGAATTTATAAAACTCAAAACACACCATGGTAATAATGAAAACATATAGTGCACATGTGCAAGAGAGTACATGTCAGAAGTGTACTGCAATTTGGTCTAAGGATTAAGGGCAGATAGTATTCATGAAGCTTTGAAGCTAAGGATGGATGGGCTACTTCCTGCAGTACGTATGGTAAGACTTTAACACAAATGCGATAATATATGTAGGCGTTATGCCATTCTAGATATTTAAGTATATGGGACTCAAATGTATCGGAACTATATTTGAGTACAGAGGGTTGTGATTGGCAGTGATTTGGCAATGAATAAACTGAAAAAATCAACTGGCTAGGAATAGACCAGACTTTTAGTGTGACGCTAATTAAGAGATGGGCCACTCTTCTCTAGATCTCCACGCACACACACACACACACACACACACACACTCTGTCCTCCCTCCAGCCATGAGGGGTACAATTACTGCTCATTTCAGTTCAGGACTTGCCAGAACTTTGAGATGGATTTAGAGAAAAATAAACAACAAAAAAACGTTCCAAGTGTGTATTCCCAAACATTCCCAATGTGTATCCCCAAACTCTCACTCGACTGCGGACCTGTGAGTAAGGGCTGGACTGACTTGCTGGAGTGACGAGGCCTCTAGGACTACTACTGCCTCCATCTTTAATAGCAGACTCGGGCACAAATGGGCATCTCTGAATGGCTCCTCCTACGCTAGCGGTTACGCTAGCTACGCTAGTTCTTCACGCTATGATTAAAAATTGCCTTTCACTTGCAGCGGTTAGGAGATGTTTTTTTTAACCACCGCACCAGTCTCTCAGCCTACAGTTTTAATATGGCTGCGTCCCGTTTTCCACAGTGAGAGCTACTGTAAGCGTGAAGCTTACGCAGTGACAGTGATAGACAGTATGGATGGTGTGCGTCACTCAGACCCTTTCAAATCCCTAGTCTGGTCAACTCCACTATACAGTAGTACGCATGGCGGAGGCCTCTCTGCACGCCAACACTTGTGGGGTTTCCCTGACAACTACTTCCTGTTGCCACTGGACTCGATGGCGAATGGACTCGTGAGGACTGGGCTACTGCAAGGACTCATGTGGAGGCTCCGATGCTGTTGCTGTTGTCATTAGCGTGAGGGCCACCACAGCATGTGGCTACAGGGTGCGAAACGCTGCTTTTATGGACGCTATTTATGCTTCTCTCTCAAGCACGGCTCGTTTGCCACGACGCCACTGGGTCCTGTTGAGTTTCATTGTAAAGCACCTGCTGCCTTGTTCTACCTGCTGATTAAATGTGTTATGGCTGAACGCTATTCCGTAGTGGGAGGATTGGAGGAGATCGAATGAGGGAAGAGGAAACCAAACAAGACAATGGCCAAATCCCTTACAGGAGGTTTCCAATGTAGTTTGTACAGGTATGTCACAAACACACAAGCCCTACCAGCAACACACACACACACATACACAACCACACACTCACACTCATACGCACAAAGAGACACACAAGAACAAATTTTAATTTCAGACGTAAGCAACCATTCCAAACGAGTGCTGTAGAAACATCAGTTATTGCCTAAATTAGTTTACATATCCACACCACACTCTCTACTAAATGGCTCCCCAGACAGACAGCTGGCTCTGGACCAGACATGGCCGAACAAGCCCAATGTGGATGTTGAACAAGCCCAATGTGGATGTTGAACAAGCCCAATGTGGATGTTGAAAAAGCCCAATGTGGATGTTGAACAAGCCCAATGTGGATGTTGAATGGATCTCAACTGGGTCAGCACCAGATGAGTTGCGATCTGGTGAATACTCATAGATGACGTTGCTGGATTGCACTGCATGGCAACTTAGCGGAAACAAAACAGCTGTCAAAACCCAGCAACCAATCACAACAACATTTTAGCATTGTCAGTTATTTAGCGATAACTACTGCTATAATATCAAAATATCAAACAAACACAGGCTTTGACAGCTGTTGTTTACACTGAGTTGCCTCACAAACAATGCAAGCGCACAACGCCACTGGTTCTTCAACAACCAGACAAACCCGGCCCAGGTCCCAGATGTGGGCCACATGCGGACCAGACTCAGTTGTCGTCTGGGCTTGGTTAGCACGCTTGCTAGGTAGTTTATAGGCTCCACTCAGGTCCTCTCCGCGCGGTCTAGAGGGGACACTGCACTCGGCCGAGTGGAATCACATCACACGATATTGCAAAGTTGGCACAAACACAAATACAAAATATTTTATATAATTTCGTTTGTCAAAACTAACGGGATGACTACTCAGAGCGTTACAGCTGGACAGCGCTGTCTGATAATGCACTGTCCGTCCTCACCATAAAAAACAAACAAACAAATAACCATCTTAAAAACAAAAATAAAATCAGAGGCTGGCTGCCTCGTCCAACACTAAAGCTTGGATGTCTTCTCCTTTATAACGCTTCATAATCTAAGGTAGGCACCTCGGCCTTCTCCGTCCAGACGGGTGGTCACAGGACTGGCAGACGGTCATTTTGCACAGAGAAGACCATTCCACGAGGCCGTGGCTGGGCAGAAGAGGGTTTGCGTGTCTAACACAGGTACTAGGAGAGTGAGATTATGGGTTTGCTACTATGCTGCACTCCTGATTGTAACACGGGGTCTACCATTTCCACACCACACACACTAGTGCTACCCTAAACCAGCACTGAGCGCTACTCTGCATAGCAAAAGAGAGAAATAAATAAGTTACAACACACACGCACAAACTCCCTCTCGGACTCACACACACGCATACACACTCACTCACACACAGAAACACTTGCGGCCACACACAAACACACACACACACACCCCAAGAGCTCCTCAACCCACTGGCATCTTTAACAATACCCTAAATCATTCGTTGGTGGATATTTTTTTCCCTCTGAAATAATAATTCCGTTTTTTAATGTTACTTTTATTGTTTGATGCAAGATGCTTGTATTTAAACTGCCGCGGAGACGTCGTCGTGGAGACGTCGCCGTGAAGACGGCGCCAGGGAGACGCCGCTGGTCCTCCATCTTTAATCATCCCCGTCAGCATCCCAGCACGTCACATCAATCGCTGCAGAGCAAAGACAAGGCGTCGTTTACACACACACACACACACACACACACGTTATTAAAAAAAAAACATTCAGATTTGTGCTTGTGATACTGCTGTGATACTGCAGTGTGCAGAGCTGAAATGTCTGTGTCTGTGAATACCAAATGTAAGTGTGTGAAACTAAAGGCTTATGTAATGCATTATGGCATAGGCTTGTACTTCTCCTAGAGTTAGCAGCCATTTTGGTAGAAGATTCTGGAACATTTACAGCCCAATCCTCTAAAGAATATGATGATATGTGTACATTATTGATCCTCTAAAGAATATGATGATATGTGTACATTATTGATCCTCTATAGGATCGGATGATATGTGTACATTATTGTACATTATTGATCCTCTATAGGATCGGATGATATGTGTACATTATTGATCCTCTAAAGAATATGATGATATGTGTACATTATTGATCCTCTATAGGATCGGATGATATGTGTACATTATTGATCCTTTATAGAATCGGATGATATGTGTACATTATTGATCCTCTATAGGATCGGATGATATGTGTACATTATTGATCCTTTATAGAATCGGATGATATGTGTACATTATTGATCCTCTAAAGAATATGATGATATGTGTACATTATTGATCCTCTATAGGATCGGATGATATGTGTACATTATTGATCCTCTAAAGAATATGATGATATGTGTACATTATTGATCCTCTATAGGATCGGATGATATGTGTACATTATTGATCCTTTATAGTAGGGCTGCACGATATATCTAAAATCTATCGTTATCGCGATATCAACACTTGCGATGGACATACCGCAAAGATTACTTAATTTTCGATAAATTCGATACATTTTCTGTGCCGTGCGCATTCCATACAGTCTATGGTGTATTCACATTCTGAATGTCAACATATTTTACCAAACTGATGCGGTCATGCAGCCCAAGAAGCCCGTCCCCTACCAGTTTAGGTGTGTGGTGTTTTAGGTGTTAAAGCGGGAGCTAAGTCGTGATGGCTGAAAATAGTGAGTCGAGCGAGGTAGGCTACACTTGGGTGAAGAGGAATTAGTGACTAAAAGGAAAAGCACGTCTGTTATATGGGAATATTTTGGTTTTATGAAGGATGCCGTGTTACAAACACAGCGCAAATGCGTCCTTCTCCACCGTGTTAAAATAAACAATTTCTTTCGTTATCGTTATATCAGAAGTTGTCTTTCACTGTCGGTAAGGCTTGTATTTCATGATTTGCATTTAGCAAAAGCCCCAGACAGCAGCACAGAGGTAATCAGGATTCGTTATTTGTAAAAGTTGTTTAACCTACTTCTGGACTGTGCGATTGCAGCCCAATTACTTTCACTTTCCGCTGCCCTCGTAGTCGGCATGCCGGTAGCCTAATAACGTGGGATGCGCAGCGTAC
>NW_027468870.1:4283863-4286363 GCF_046254945.1 Alosa pseudoharengus
CTCCTTTAAAAGTGAGAAACTACACATTGCTCCTTTAAAAGTGAGAAACTGCCATTCCATTCATAGATCTTAAGTTTATACCATAAAAGAGTTCATGCACACAATAACAACGACACCTTCTGACATGCACACATCTCCACTAAAGCCATGTCACGCACGTCACACGCCATGTCACGCACGTCACACGCCATGTCACGCACAGGAGATGGCCCATTTTACACAACAGGCCCGGTCTAGAACCTTAAGGTCCTTTTTTTGCTTGTTCTCACAGTGGAACCCATTATTACTTCCACTTAGAACATTAGAACATTACCAGGTTCCATTTGTCAGGTTTCAATGGTTCTATAAGGACAAGTAAAGGACAGAATTCTTGCAGGTTCTAGCAAGCGTTTCTTTCTCACTGACAGTGTGTGAATCGGTAGGACTGGTCAACAAGGCTGACAGTACAATGGAGTAAATAAATCCACCAACTCAACACTTAACACAATAAACATGACAGGCACTAAAGCGTCCATGTGCATGCCACCACCACTAACTCTCTCTCTCACACACACACACACACACACACACACACATCATAAACCCAGAGAAGGTTAGTCATGGTTGAAGATGAAACCAACATGCTCCATCCCAAATGCCTTGTTCAACCTATGAATGAGTGAATCACTCGATCCAACACAGTCATATTCACTGTAAACACACACATGTCAATGAACAACAGCAGAGAAGCACAGCATCACATGGCAACACAAGCAACAACCCGCAGGCCAATGGGGCATCCCATCTACCGTAGGAGTGACCAATGGGGCATCCCATCTACCGTAGGAGTGACCAATGGGGTGTCCCATCTACCGTAGGAGTGTTCAAATGGACCAATGGGGCGTCACATCTACCGTAGGAGTGTTCAAATAGACCAATGGGGTGTCCCATCTACCGTAGGAGTGTTCAAATGGACCAATGGGGTGTCGCATCTACCGTAGGAGTGTTCAAATAGACCAATGGGGTGTCCCATCTACCGTAGGAGTGTTCAAATAGACCAATGGGGCGTCCCATCTACCGTAGGAGTGTTCAAATGGACCAATTGGGTGTCGCATCTACCGTAGGAGTATTCAAATGGACCTGAGCGCGGGGGCAACAGCAGGGGCAACAGCAGACCCCTCACACTTTACTCAGCCATACCGCACCGGGTGGTTCTCTTCTCACCCTGTATGTGTACAGTACAGCACACACACTCAGGACATCAGCCTCAGGGGTCAAGAGGTCAATCGTCAGTTGACCTTTCAGTGTGGACTACAGGACCCGCCTGACCCTGTTATGCTAAGGCCACATTCCAGAGAACCATATTCAGCCAGAGAGGACTGATGTGTGTATGCTGGATATACGTATATACTTCAGTACACATAAATAAGAGCCACACATGGCTTTTTGCCTGCTGAATAACAGCACTGACGTGTTAGCAGGTCATATGCATGTGATGTAGTTGAATAACAGCACTGACGTGTTAGCAGGTCATATGCATGTGACGTAGTTGAATAACAGCACTGACATGTTAGCAGGTCATATGCATGTGACGTAGTTGAATAACAGTACTGACGTGTTAGCAGGTCATATGATGTAGTTCAATAACAGCACTGATATGTTGCAGGTCATATGCATGTGACGTGGGTAAGCCAGCCTGCTGAATAACAGCGGCGATGTATTAGCAAGTCAGATGCATGTGACGGAGTTGACTGGGTAAGCCGGCTTCGGCTGTTTGAGGCACAATGGGCTCCCCTGGTTTTAACACACTGCTGTAATACATGGCTGTAACAGCAACAGTATCAAGCCCCTAACACACAAACACACACACACACACACACACACACACACTGACTATATAATATAAAGACACCACACTGTACGCCACAAATAAATCCACAGAAAACAAAAAGAAACACAATCCATGGTCACGGGACACCGGGGCCCCCACACACATGTACAAAATACACACACACACACACACATACAAAACACACACACACAGGCGTTGAGGCCAAGACGCAGGCACAGACACTCACAGGTGGAGAGTACAGGGGAGAGCAAGGGCGTGGCCCCCGCCAGCCATCAGAAGAGGCATGGAGAGAGGAGGAGAGGGGGCAGGAGTAAGACTCAGAGCAGCACGACCGCAACGCAACTCAGCCCTAGCGCTCACACACAACTCTCACGCATAGCTCAACCACAACGCTCTCTCTCTCTCTCTCTCCCTCTCTCTCTCCCTCTCTCTCTCCCTCTCTCTCGAGTTTGCTCCTCAGAGGCCTAGAAACTTCCAAAACAAAAGAAAACACTTTCACAGGAAATAGATTATTCCTGAAAGAATGGGGCTGGTCTGGACTGAGTGGATGAATTAAAGATGGAGAGAGATGGCAGCTTGTTCATAGGGGACCAAGAGCTGTCGTGAGCAGCGGACGCAGCACATTAGAGATGTAAAGAGGAGAAGAGGAGAAGAGGAGAAGAAAGGAGA
>NW_027468870.1:4316363-4323863 GCF_046254945.1 Alosa pseudoharengus
CACACACACACACACACACACACACACACATACACACACACACACACACACTCACACACACACACACACACACACACACACACACACACACACTCACACACACACACACACACGCACACACACGCACACACACACACACTCACACACACACACACACTCTCACACACACACACACACACACACACACTGTTGTGTTTTCTGTGGAGTTTTGTCATTTGTGAAGTTTTGTTATTTCTTATTTACATGTGCGATCAGATGTTTACCTGCCAGAGCTATATGTGCTTATAAATGCCAGTAACACTTATGGAGAAACGTTTGAGGTTTAGCAGCCCAATACTGTAGTGCCTCTTTAAGAGAGGAGTGTACTGTGAGGACATGTGACCGGTGTTTACTACGTGAAAAGGAAGCGCGAGATTCATTTAGTTTGTAATGACTTTCAACCCGGTGTGCAGCCACTTGGTAAGCTCTCTTAATTTCAAATGTTTCTTGTCTGCTTTTATGATGTACGCTTGATGTTGTCTACTGTCGCCTTGCTATGTTGTTGCTGTGTTTATGTCCGTTGCATGTGAAAGGTAACGCTATGCTCCGGTGGCTCTAAGCAGTTAAGTTAATTGATAAATATAACGTTATGCTCCAAAGTTATAAGTTGACGCAGTGGCAAAGCTGTGGGTCATAAAGCTAACATTTCGACTTATAACATTGCTGTAAAATACGTGTCCATTCGTGTTTACTTTCTTTAGCTTTATAAATGTTTGAAGTGAATCGCGGACTGGTATTTAACGTAGGTAACGTACTTCCTGGTTTGCCGCAGTGCATTTTGGGAGTTGTAGTTCCAGTTCTAGTTTCCTGCTAATAGAAAGACTGCATGCATTTTGAATAGGCTTTTGGTAGGACTTGAATATGGTGCTTAATGTTTGAATGTAGTGCATAATGTTTGAGTGTACATGCAGATTATGAAATGATGATGACGATGATGATGATTATGGAATATTATTGTTATAGTATATTAACAATATTATTGTTTATTTGTATTTTATATGTTATTTATTGCTATTGGGCTATTGAGGTAAAGAACTGGGGAGCTGTGTTGGTTGTAGTATGCACATGGAAATTGAAACGTTGCATTTCTTATTATTCCAGGTTTATTACCTGGTTCCCTTTTGAACAAAAATAAACAAACAAATGTGGAATACTGAGTAGTATCCTATGTACACTGGGTTGCCCTTTCCGTGGGGAGAACACGGAACAGTAATAAACCAAAGGCCGGAGTACGTCAAGCTAAAACCCGCAACCGCCCTCTCAGCATTGACCAGCGAAAAAGCACCAAAGGAAGAGGAAGAGGCCGAATAGACCCCTCTGTGTAGCAGCGCCTCGGTCAGTGCAGGGAAAGGAAGATGGATTCGGAAGAATTAGTGGCCCTAAAAGGAAAGCGCTCAACAGCACAGGGCTCTTTCAACAAGAGAGCCAAAAAGCTGTCCCTCACTGGAGACCTCCTAGAAAAAAGGGTGCTTATCGACGAGATCAGAGCACTTGGTGTGGACTTTGGAAAGTTGCACGACGCTGGTCTCGAATATGTTGATGCGCTAGGAGAAGTGGAAAGCGAGGAAGAAAAAGCAAGAAAAGAAGTAGCTCACGTAGAGGAGAAGATGGCGACGTGCCTTGCCACCTATACAGAAACACTCCAGCTCGCTAAGGAGACGTTATGGTCCAAATTCGCCTATGTTGACCTTAAATTGTACGCTGACGGTGCAGAGGAGAAATGTGCTGAAGTGGAGAACACTGAAGTGAAAGAGTTGCCGGAGGAAGACTTTCAAGTCCTGAGAGAGGGTCTGCTGGAGAGAATTAAAATGCTTGAGCAGAAGGTGCTTGAATGGGAAGGTCTTGTCGCTGGAGCCAAGATAACAGTCTACAAGCAGCAGCTATACAAGCTGGTCAACAGATTACATGACTGGGTGCGGAGCTGGGAAAAGGTGAAGCGGACAGAAGAGGTCGACGAAGATGTTGAAGCAAGTTCTGATGAAGAACAGAGCGAGTCTGGCACGCAGCCCCAAAAGACTCCAAAAGCCCCTGAAGACCCCAGTGTAACACCTGTACCCAGTCCTAAAGCACCTGCATTTCCATATGCTCCACCACAAAACATCCTTGGCCTGCATCCCGGGGCGTATGGCTTCAGACCACAGATCAGTCTTGAAAGAACACGTCTGCCCACATTCTCGGGAGACATGACCGACTATTATCGGTGGAAGGCTGAGTGGGAAGAACTGGAACAGCTGGGGAACCCACAGAGGACGGCTGGTGTTACAAGGTTCCATCTCCTAGCAAGTCTCAGCGACAGGGTGAAGAAAGACTTGGTTCTGTCCAGTTGTGCGTCAGCAGATGAAATGTTCAGGCGCCTCGACAACCGCTTTGGTAACAAGGCGAAAATCATTCTGAAGATATCTGAAGAGGTTCAGGGCCTACCCCCCGTAAAGGGAGATAACCCTAGAAAAGCGATTGAGCTGATCCAAGCAGTGGAGCGGGCCCTTAGTAACCTTGTGATCCTGGGAGAAGAGGAGGTCATAAAGAACCGGTGGGTAGCACAGTCCCTTGAAAGCAAGCTACCAAGCTCTCTGAAGGAGAAATGGATTACGCACAAGACCAAGTCTGCGAACAGTTTCGCTCCACATAACCACTTTGACTGCTTACTGCGCTTCCTGAAGAAGCAGGAGGTAATCCTGGAAGAGCTGGATCAGCTGGAGGCGAGCCCAAGAGAGGGAAGCTCCTCAGTGAAAGGCCCGGCAGACAAGCCAGAAAGAGGAGTCAAGAAAGCGTTCTCCAAAGCTACCTTAGGTCAAAGAGAGTCGCCTCAGTCGAAGCCACGCTTGGGCTCGTGCACTGCCTGTGCTGATGAGACACATGCTGGCAGGCTGTTTGCCTGTAAAGTCTTCAGGGAAATGGATCTCCAGAGGAGAAAGGCTCATCTGAAGACCCATGGAATATGCAATCGGTGCATGTGCTTCCACCTGAAGGATGGCCGTTGCAACCCAAAGTTCCTCTGCAGTAAAATGGACTGCCGCAAAGACGAGCCTCACCACTATCTGCTCTGCCCCAAGTCCATCGCTCAAGAGAAAGATGCTGGCCACGAGGTGCAAGGTACCAAAAGGATGGAGAGAAAAGGCCTCGGGCTGACCAGCAAGCAAGAAGAGCTTCTGGCGAAAGTCACTCCGGAACTAAGAGCAGAATTCAGAAAGGCATTTTCCAACAAAGCCTCAACCACAATCTGCACTGCTGGAGGTGGACTGAAAGAGTACCCAGTTATATTGATGTTACTGGAAGTGACAACTAACTCAGGCCAGCTGATAGGCACTCTTATTGATCTTGCCTCTGACACCAACTACATAACAAACAACGCTGCCCAGCGCCTTGGACTGATTGGTGAGAGCATCAAATTAATTGTCCATGGAATAGGAGGAATGACAACAACAGTCACAACCAAGAGGTACTCCCTGCGACTAAGAGTGAAGACCATCAAGGGGACGGTAATGGAACACAAACTACTCTGCTACGGCCTGGAGAGTATTGCAGAGATAAGTCAGCCTGTCACTCCACAACAACTGCAAAAAATCTTTCCTGACATTGCTGCAGAAAAGCTGGTCCGCCCTGAGAACATCGATCTTCTGATCAGCCACAGGGAAGGTCGTTTAGTTCCACAGCCGTTCAAGTTGGAGGGAGATCTAGTCCTCTGGGACGGCCCATTGGGCAAAACTGTTGGCGGTACTCACCCTGATCTCTTCGAGGTAGTCGACCTAACGCTGCACCAGTCTGAAACTCACTTTGCAAGATCTATGAGGACATCCTCAAGGGTGTACAAAGAGGTCCTTGTGGACACCAAAGACCTGAGTGAGGACCCAATGAGGATGGAAGAAGTGACCCTCGGCAGCACCACTGCCACAAACAAGGAGGTGTTTGAGTGGTTCAAGTGGGATAGTATTGGGGCAGCGTGTGACCCGAAATGCGGGAGCTGCAAGTGCAGCAAGTGCCCTCCGGGAGGCAGAGAGATGACCCTTGGAGAAGAAAGGGACTTAGAAAAGATAAAGGACTGTCTCTCTTATGTGCTAGCGGACAAACACAGTGACGCCCCTCACTGGGATGCGGCCTACCCATGGAAAGTGAACCCTGCAATTCTGCCAGATAATCGCCGAGCAGTGGAAGCAACCTTCCGGAACACCGAGGCTCGGCTGGCAAGGGAACCTGTGTGGAAAGCAGCATATGGAGAGCAGATCCTTGAGATGGTATCAAGAGGAGCAGCCATCGAGCTCACAAAGGAAGAGATCGAAGGGTGGAATGGCCCAATCTGGTACATCAGCCATTTGGTTGCCCCAAATCCTCATTCTAGCTCAACGCCAGTGAGGATAGTCTGGAACAGCAGCCAGGAGTTTAAAGGGTTGAGCCTGAACAACCTCCTGCACAAAGGCCCTGATGTCCTCAACCCAATCCGAGGTGTCTTGTTGAGATTCAGAAGCAGATTGTATGCTGCTCTTGGCGATGTGAAGAAAATGTATAATTCTGTGTGGCTGAAGGACGAGGAGGTCCATCTCCATCGATTCCTCTGGAGGGATAACCCCGAAGATGAAATTGGTGTGTTTGCTGTTGTCAGGGTCAACATTGGCGACAAGCCTGCCGGATGCATCGCTCAGGTTGCTATGAGAGAAACGGCAAACCTGCCCCAGTTTTCGTCCATGGTTGAAGAGCGCCGGATCCTGACAGAGGACTGCTATGTGGACGATGTCCTAACATCACATGATGATCTCCAAACTCTGGTTAGGTTGACAAAAGGAGTGGAAGAAATCCTAAAAGCAGGTGGCTTTTCCCTCAAGCCCTGGGTCCTGACAGGCCAAAGTGGGAGGAGTGAGAAACCCGCTGACTCCAGCAATGTCAGGTCAACAGAGCCCAAGACCCTGATACTCCCCAACCAGATGCGGGATGAAGAGAATAAGGCATTGGGATTGGGATATGAACCCGAATCTGACAAACTCCGTGTGCTGACGTCGGTGAACTTCTCAAGGAGGCGAGGAAAGATGAGGACCGGTCTGGATCTACGAGAGGATGAGATCAGAGGCAGCACCCCCGAACCTCTTACCCGACGCACGCTGCTGAGTCAGATTGCAGGGTTCTATGACCCCATTGGCCTGGCCTCGCCTGCCAAGCAACGAGGAGTGATGCTCGTACGAGAGTCCTTTCAGGAAGCAGGAAGAGACCATCTTTCCAAGGACACCTGGGACGACCCTCTTTCGCCACGTCTTCGAGAAGCTGCAATAAAACTTTTTGAGCAGTATGCGAGACTTGGCCAACTCAGATTCGACAGGAGTCTCACACCTCATGGAGCCATAGGCCGCCCAATGGGGATCACATTTTCCGATGGTAGTGAGGCTTCCTACGGCGCCGTTCTTTACCTACGGTGGGAGACAGAAGATGGAGTCGTAGTTAAGTTGGTTGAATCAAAAGGCAAGCTCACCCCTCTAGACCAGAAAGGTGATGTCATTAAAGCAGAGCTGTGCGGGGCTGTCTTTGCATCCCGCCTGAAGACATACTTCGTGAAGCACTGCTACATCAAGGTTGATCAGTGGATTCATTTTGTCGATAGTCAGACAATTCTGGGAGCCATCCAGAAGGATAGCTATGGCTATCAGACATTTTTTGCAAACCGGATTGGAGAAATCCAAAAGGCTGGATCAGTAGATAGCTGGAGGTGGGTCGAAGGAAAGCAGAACATTGCCGACCTCATCACAAGGGGAACATCCCCTGAGGAGCTTGCTGAAGGATCAGTCTGGCAGGAAGGCCCAGAATTTTTGAAGTTGCCGGAATCAGACTGGCCTGTGAAAACTGCCAGAGAGATCAACCCTTCTGTTGCTGAGATCGGGGGACTTCGGAGGAAGGCATTCTCGGCACTCGTCACAGCAGGAGCCCAGCCCAGGAAATGGTCAGGCCCAACCAGTGTTGCACTTGTACACCTTGTGGACCCCCGGCGGTTCAGTTCACTGGCACGGTTGTGTGGAACCATCGCCTGGGTGAGACGAGTAGTAGGAATCTGGCTGGGTAACAGCCAGGCTCCAGTTCGGTCAAAGTGGGAGGCAAGACCATACCTGTCTGTGGAGGAACGAGCAACAGCTTTCAAAGATCTAGCTCTCGCAGCTCAAGATGGTGTCGAGTTCCGTGACACAACCCTTGATCGCCTGGTTGTTCATAAGGAGGAAAAGACAGGACTCTTGCTCTGCGGAGGGAGAATCCAATGCTGGGATGAGGATGGAGTGTCTGTACCGCTAATCCCATGCCAGTCGTGGCTCGCAACCCTACTGGCCAGGGAGGCACATGAAGAAAATCATGAAGGTGTTGCTTCTACCCTTCTACGGACAAGACGGAAAGCCTGGATCATGCAGGGACGAAGAACAGTTAAGAAGGTCCTGAACAACTGTGTCACCTGCAGAAAGAAACGAGCCAAGATGTGCCAGCAAGTAATGAGTGATCTCCCTCAAGAGCGTACCAAAAGAGCAAGCCCATTCGAATATGCAACCCTCGACCTTTTTGGCCCCTTCGAGGTGAAAGACGCAGTTAAAAGAAGGACCAGCAAGAAGGTCTGGGGCATTGTTTTTTGCTGTATGGCCTCGAGAGCTGTCCATGCTGACCTCACCGATGACCAGTCGGCAGAAAGCTTCCTCCAAGCATACTCCCGCTTTGTTGCTCTGAGGGGGCATCCAAGGAAATTATGGTCCGACAGAGGCACCAACTTCATTGGCGCCAAGCCGGCTCTGCATGAGCTGCATAAACATCTGGCTTGCTTGCAGGCTGCGTCCATAGAAGATGTAGCCGCTAAGAACGGAACTGAATGGAAGTGGGATTTTCACCCTGCAGATGCACCCCATAGGAATGGAGCTGCGGAGGCAGCTGTGAAGCTTTTGAAAAGGGCGCTCATGAGCCTCGGAGGAGCTACAGGGTCCCTCACATGGGGGGAGCTCCAAACTCTCTTCTACCAGGCAGCCAACCTGACAAACGAACGCCCAATTGATGCCAGAGCTCAAGAACAGGAGGACTCGGTCGAGTACTTAACACCCAACTCCCTCATACTGGGTCGAGCATCGCTTGGAGGAGACACCAGAGGGCTTGACCTAGAGACTCATCCCTGGCGTCGTCTAAGGGCTATTCAAATTGGAGTGGACCGGTTCTGGGCAAAGTGGAGGGAACTAGCTGGTCCAAATCTGTTCATTCGACACAAGTGGCATCGGACAGAGAGGAACGTCAAAGTCGACGACCTCGTCTGGATTGCTGACCCAAATGCTTTGAGAGGTCAGTTTCGCCTGGGCCGGATTCTGACAGTTTATCCTGACAGTAAAGGGATCGTCAGGGATGCTGACATTGCAACGTGCGCTGGCCTTCCGGTTTCCCTGGCGGGTGGCCAGAAGAAGAGGAGTTCTTCACTGCCCATGACTGTTATCAGGAGAGACGTGAGAAGACTGGTGGTCCTTC
>NW_027468870.1:4363863-4376363 GCF_046254945.1 Alosa pseudoharengus
GACAGTATTCAACGATGACCCTTCTTACACGCAAGCTCCGACTGATCAGCTGGCAGACAGTATTCAACGATGACCCTTCTTACACGCAAGCTCCGACAGATCAGACGGCAGTAAAGCAAGAGCTTAATGCAAGCTAAGCGACACTTATTCCCTCCTTCATCTCCGTGTGTTGTTTGGTCAGCAGGATTCGGGCTCCGCTGGCCAATGAGATGACGCCATTACTCATCGCACATGTAATGGAGCCTTGGGGATATATTGTTTGGCCATAATTGTGGAAGGACTTTAAGCACTGGCTCTTTAATAAGACAGGCTGAAAATCCAATCTCTTGTGTAATCGCTCTGGGGCAGTGCTGTGGGGGACGTTAGAGGGCGAACCTCCCTCAGCTCCACACACACATACACACACACACACACACGCACGCATGCGCGCACGCACACACACACACACACACACACACACACACACACACACACACACACACACAAACACACACTAAAACATACCATCCAGTCCACACACACGCACGCACACGCACACACACACGCACATGCACACACACACACACACACAAACACACACTAAAACATACCATCCAGTCCACACACACGCGCGCACACGCACACACACACACACACCCACACGCACACACACACACACTAAAACATACCATCCAGTCCACTCTAATGCAATAAGGACAGAGGATGTATCCAGAATGTATTTTTAATATACATAGAGGTGCTAAAAGCCATATGGGCTCGCAATGCATCATGGGAACATGAAGTCTAAATGGGGGTGAGGGAAATGGGAAGATATGAAGGGATAAAGAGGGGGGGGGAGAGAGAGAGGGGGAGAGAGGGGGGTGGGGGGTGGATGTCATCCACTGTGTGATTCACCTTCACTATCAATTTATCCAATAAAAGAAATGCATCCTAAGCAAAGGTTGAGACCAAATGAAATTGAAATCACATCAGTCAGAGTAAGCACAGCACTGTAAGAGAGTCCAGACCACAGCATGTCTGATGCTTCTGACTTGCATTAGACCTGACGACAGCCTTTAGTTATCCTGCGCCACAGATACGCTGTCTACTGTAGGAATTTACCAGTCGGCCGCAGGGCAGGAAACAGTACACAATCTCCTTAATACAATTTCCCCTTGATTATGGTGGGTAAGAGCCAAGTAGCGCTGGGGAGCGGAGGAGAGGGGTCGGACCCTGCCAAGGCCCAATTGCCCCTGGGGAGCGGAGGAGAGGGGTCGGACCCTGCCAAGGCCCAATTGCCCCTGGGGAGCGGAGGAGAGGGGTCGGACCCTGCCAAGGCCCAATTGCCCCTGGGGAGCGGAGGAGAGGGGTCGGACCCTGCCAAGGCCCAATTGCCCCTGGGGAGCTGAGGAGAGGGGTCGGACCCTTCCAAGGCCCAATTCCCCCTGCGGCGAAGTGGTGGAGCAGGCGGACCTCAGCATGTGCAATAGGCAGAACTAATTTGGGCTTAATTCCAACAACATGGCAAGACACCGCCGTCTCTGTGTGTGTGTGTTTGTGTTTGGAGTGTGTAGAGTTTGTGTTTGTGTGTGTGTGTGTGTGTTTGTTTGGAGTGTGTAGAGTTTGTGTGTTAGTGTGTCTCTGTGTGTGTGTGTTTTGTGTTTGTTTGGAGTGTGTAGAGTTTGTGTGTGTGTGTGTGTGTGTGTGTGTGTGTGGAGTGTGTAGAGTTTGTGTGTTAGTGTGTCTCTGTGTGTGTGTGTTTTGTGTTTGTTTGGAGTGTGTAGAGTTTGTGTGTGTGTGTGTGTGTGTGTGTGTGGAGTGTGTAGAGTTTGTGTGTGTGTGTGTGTGTGGAGTGTGTAGAGTTTGTGTGTGTGTGTGTGTGTGTGTGTGTGTGTGTGGAGTGTGTAGAGTTTGTGTGTTAGTGTGTGTGTGTGGAGTGTGTAGAGTTTGTGTGTTAGTGTGTCTCTGTGTGTGTGTGTGTGTGTGTGTGTGGAGTGTGTAGAGTTTGTGTGTGTGTGTGTGTGTGTGTGTGTGGAGTGTGTAGAGTTTGTGTGTGTGTGTGTGTGTGTGTGTGTGTGTGTGGAGTGTGTAGAGTTTGTGTGTGTGTGTGTGTGTGTGTGTGTGTTTTGTGTGTGTGTGGAGTGTGTAGAGTTTGTGTGTTAGTGTGTCTCTGTGTGTGTGTGTGTGTGTGTGGAGTGTGTAGAGTTTGTGTGTGTGTGTGTGTGTGTGTGTGTGTGTGGAGTGTGTAGAGTTTGTGTGTGTGTGTGTGTGTGTGTGTGTGTGTGGAGTGTGTAGAGTTTGTGTGTGTGTGTGTGTGTGTGTGTGTGTGTGTGGAGTGTGTAGAGTTTGTGTGTGTGTGTGTGTGTGTGTGTGTGTGTGTGTGGAGTGTGTAGAGTTTGTGTGTGTGTGTGTGTGTGGAGTGTGAGAGTTTGTGTGTGTGTGTGTGTGTGTGGAGTGTGTAGAGTTTGTGTGTTAGTGTGTCTCTGTGTGTGTGTGTTTTGTGTGTGTGTGGAGTGTGTAGAGTTTGTGTGTTAGTGTGTCTCTGTGTGTGTGTGTTTTGTGTGTGTGTGGAGTGTGTAGAGTTTGTGTGTGTGTGTGTGTGTGGAGTGTGTGTGTGTGTGGAGTGTGTGTGTGTGTGTGTGGAGTGTGTGTGTGTGTGTGTGGAGTGTGTGTGTGTGTGTGTGTAGAGTTTGTGTGTTAGTGTGTGTGTGTGTGGAGTGTGTAGAGTTTGTGTGTGTTAGTGTGCTCTTATCAGCCTTCATCCTTCTTTTGCAAAGCAATATACAGTACAGTACAGGAAACAGCAGCTATACAGACAGGATTCACACACACACACACACACACACACACACACACACACACACACACTCACACACACACACACACACACACACACACACACACACACACACACACACAAACTCTACACACTCCACACACACACACACACACACACACACAGTGTGGAATAGCTGCCAAAAATCCCATGCATTCTCACTCCTACTCTTTCATCACAGCCTCAGTGTGCCACAGCTCTCCCCCTCTCTCTCTCTCTCCCCCTCTCTCTCTCTCTCTCTCTCTCTCTCTCTCTCTCTCTCTCCCTCTCTGTCTCATTCTCTCTCTCACCCTCTCAAACTGTCTCAAATGGCATTTTCTGTGTCTTCATCCAACTATAGAAACAGCGAACTCCTCTCTCTCTCTCCCCCTCTCTCTCTCTCTCTCTCTCTCTCTCTCTCTCTCTCTCTCTCTCTCCCTCTCTCTCTCTCTCTCTGCAATGCATCTGGTCTCTATCTCCCAGTAAACCAGCTGCCTCCTATAGCTATTTTTCTCTCCCTCTTTCTGCCTCCAGACTTCACATGCTCACTGAACTGACTCTTCCACACAGTTTGACTGCAGATTTTTAATAAGATCTAGCACAGCTCCACCTGATCATCAGATTAGGGCCAGGTCCACATCAGATTAGGTCCGGATTGATGCCAGATCAGTATTATGCCAGATATGATTGAATCCAGATCAGAACTAGATTGATTCATTCTGGATCAGAACTAAACTGGAGCCAGATCAGATTGATTCCAAATCAGTACTAGATTGATTCCAGATCATAACCAGATTGATGCCAGATCAGAACTAAATTAATTCCAGATCAGGACTAGACTGATGGCAGATCAGAGCTAGATTGATTCCAGATCAGAAGTACAGTAGATTGATTCCAGATCAGAAGTACAGTAGATTGATTCCAGATCAGTTTGCATCCTGAGTTCGGATCTTCAGGGAAGCCTCTCCTGTTGGACCTTTAACCCACACATCCCTGTAGGCTCTATGTGAGCAGATGCTGGCGGGCGTCCCAGCAGCCACCCCTTGGTCCTGCCTGCCTCCACCCACCCCAGCTGGGGTTGGTGCTCCTGGTCTCCCTCTCCACCCCTCCTCCACCCTCAGCCCATGTCCTCCTCCACCACCCCCCCTCCACCCTCAGCCCATGTCCTCCTCCTCCCCCCCTCCTCCACCCTCAGCCCATGTCCTCCTCCTCCACCCCCCCTCCACCCTCAGCCCATGTCCTCCTCCACCACCCCCCCTCCACCCTCAGCCCATGTCCTCCTCCTCCCCCCCTCCTCCACCCTCAGCCCATGTCCTCCTCCTCCACCCCCCCTCCACCCTCAGCCCATGTCCTCCTCCACCACCCCCCCTCCACCCCTCCTCCACCCTCAGCCCATGTCCTCCTCCTCCACCCCTCCTCCACCCTCAGCCCATGTCCTCCTCCTCCACCCCTCCTCCACCCTCAGCCCATGTCCTCCTCCACCACCCCAGGCACAGCAGGCTGCCTTGCCCTCTAATTGAGCTGATTTGTTGCAATTGACAGATTTTCCTGACGGATCCAGAGAGAACCATCTGGGACAGAGAACAAAGAGGGCACCAGATGTACTGTAGCCCCTCCCTGCCCTGCCGTCACTCTTCCTCTCTCTCTCTCCCTTCTTCCTCTCTCTCTCTCTCCCTCCCTCTCTCTATCTCTCTCTCCCCCACTCTGCCTCACCCTCTGCCTATCCCACACCTCTCTTTACTCTCCACCCTCTCTCTTAAGAGCAGGAGGCTCAATATAGCATAGTGCACATCAGCACAACCTTACAGAATAATTTATGTGATTTGATTTCATAAAGGGAGAAATGGCAGGCTGTGCATTAAGGGTTTTCCAGCACTCAGCATTACAGGGAAGAGGAGAGAGGAGCCAGAGCTATGCTAGCTGTAACTAGCCCCCACACGGAGTACCTGAAGAAATCTAAAGGAAATAGAACTAAGCTAGCTGCAATTAGCATTTATAAGCACTAAGTTTGTGGCAATAAGCCCATATAGAGAGTCTACCAGTCAAAACAACCGAGGGAGAGGCTATAAACTAAGCTAGCTGCAACTAGCCCACATAAAGAGTAGGCTAGCTGAACTAGCTGCAATTAGCATAAACACAGAGCACTAAACTTGCGGCAATAAGCCCATACAGAGAGTCTACCAGTCAAAACAACCGAGGGAGAGTCTATACACTAAGCTAGCGGCAATCAGAGTAAAGAGTAGTGATCAAAACTGAGGGCAGAGGAGTTGAGCTAAGCTAGCACCAATAACGCTCATGTAGTGAGCACCACTAAACCGAAAGCCCCCGCAGACTTTGAATCTTCATCAGCTGGAGACGTATGTTCCAATTACCCAACAGTGCTCTCTAATGCTCTCAACACAGCAGGCGGGGGACGGCACCGTCTAAATCCACACAACTGCAGTGTGTGTGTGTGTGTGTGTGTGTGTGTGTGTGTGTGTGTGTGTGTGTGTGTGTGTGTGTGTGTGTGTGTGTGTGTGTCTTGTGTGTGTGTGTGTGTGTGTGTGTGTGTGTGTGTGTGTCTTGTGTGTGTGTGTGTGTGTGTGTGTGTGTGTGTGTGTCTTGTGTGTGTGTGTGTGTGTGTGTGTGTGTGTGTGTGTGTCTTGTGTGTGTGTGTGTGTGTGTCTTGTGTGTGTGTGTGTGTGTGTGTCTTGTGTGTGTGTGTGTGTGTGTGTGTGTGTCTTGTGTGTGTGTGTGTGTGTGTGTGCACACCCATCAAAAAGGGATAAAAGAAAAAAAGGAGAAAGGAAAAGGCAGGCTGACATTCACCTTCATTATCGTGTCCGTTTTCCATTAGCGGCCCTGTCGTCAGGATCTAAAATTACACTAAGGGGGATACCTACGCCAGCGCTAAGTCATCAATCACAGACCCCCCTTGGCCTTAAAATACCAGGTTGTCCACTGGACACCATGCCTCTGCTAAAGCAAGCGGCTGGGAAAAGGCTATTCTTCAGAAGTCAGGAGCCTTCTGCGTCACCTCCTCACCATCCTCAGTGCTGCGCTCTGCCTGCCTGCCTGCCTGAGATGCTATCAGATTTAATTAATTCACAGATCCATCAAATCCTGATCATCATAAAGATGAAAAAAATCTGTGATGACATTTTGCCATTTAACCCCTGTGGGGTAAGGACAGAGGGGGCGGAGATGTGTGGGCTAAGCAGTTGATCCGTACTTAACACATTACATATTGGTATCAGCTTGAACCCACCCTCTTATGCCATCAGCATAATCCATGACACACAGACAAGGAGAGAGAGTGAGTTGAGAGAGAGAGAGAGAGAGAGAGAGAGTGAGAGAGAGAGAGTGAGAGAGGGGGGGGGAGTACACAGGAAATAAGGATTGAGTATAAAACTGATGGGCTTGGGGTATTAAAATTCTGCTGCAGTAGTCACCCCCCGACTTCCCAATCCCAACCCCTTCACACACACACACACACACACCAGAATAAAACCCAGACGAGACGTTGCCAGGGATGGAATTAAGAGCTTTTAGAGCTGCCCCCTCTCTTTCCCTCCTTCCCCTCTCTTCTTTGCTCTCTCTCTTTCCCTCCTTTCCTCTCTTTGCTCTCTCTCTTTCCCTCCTTCCCTCTCTTTGCTCTCTCTCTTTCCCTCTCTCTTTGTCCTCCCTTTCCCTCCTTCCCTCTCTCTTCTTTGCCCTTCCTCCCTCTCTCATTCTTCTCTCTTTCCCTGCACACGAGCTCTCCCTCACCTGCCCCCCCCCTCTCTCTCTCTCTATTCCTCCCCCTCTCTCTTTTCCCTTCCTCCTCTTCTCTTCTTAATGAGAAAGGCACATGGCCGGATGCTTTGTCCTGCTCCCGGAGTCAGACAACCTCCTCCTCCTCCTCCTGCTCCTCCTCTTCCACAGAACCGGTGACTTACAGCTCAATGAGGCACAAACCCCACATTGGCCATGTGCCAAATGACCAGTTAAGCTGAGAGGCTGCGCTTCAGTCTCCTCACAAGCTAAGGTAATGCTGAAAGTTGCACAAAGGCTAGTCTAATACTGAGAGGCTATAGAGTGGAGTCTGCAATACAGGCCACGTTAATATGGAGTGGCTTGAGCAGAGTCTACAGTCAAGCCAAACTAATCCTAAAATGCTAATGCACAGGCCAGGCCAGGCTAATACTGAAAGGCTAACGAACAGTCTTTAAACAAGCCAGGCTAATACTGAAAGGGTAACGTGCAGTCTTTAAACGGGCCAGGCTAATACTGAAAGGCTAACAAACAGTCTTTAAACAAGCCAGGCTAACACTGAGGGGCCATGACTAACTCTGAAGGCCAGCCTAATACAGATATCTGCACAAAGGCCAGGCTAATGCTGAGAGGCTATAGCACAGTACAGTATAGGCCAAGCTAATGCTGAGAGGCTATAGCACAGTACAGTATAGGCCAAGCTAATGCTGAGAGGCTATAGCACAGTACAGTATAGGCCAAGCGAATGCTGAGAGGCTATAGCACAGTACAGTACAGGCCAAGCGAATGCTGAGAGGCTATAGCACAGTACAGTACAGGCCAAGCTAATGCTGAGAGGCTATAGCACAGTACAGTACAGGCCAAGCTAATGCTGAGAGGCTATAGCACAGTACAGTATAGGCCAAGCGAATGCTGAGAGGCTATAGCACAGTACAGTACAGGCCAAGCGAATGCTGAGAGGCTATAGCACAGTACAGTACAGGCCAAGCTAATGCTGAGAGGCTATAGCACAGTACAGTACAGGCCAAGCTAATGCTGAGAGGCTATAGCACAGTTTGTACGCAGGCTAATGCTACAGCCTGGCACCACACGCCGGGAGTCTGATCAGAATGAATAAATCAGATAGAGAGAGAGCTACCCATAATGCAACACTGGACTGAGAGAGAGCTACCCATAATGCAACACTGGACTGAGAGAGAGCTACCCATAATGCAACACTGCACTGAGAGAGAGCTACCCATAATGCAACACTGGACTGAGAGAGAGCTACCCATAATGCAACACTGGACTGAGAGAGAGCTACCCATAATGCAACACTGCACTGAGAGAGAGCTACCCATAATGCAACACTGCACTGAGAGAGAGCTACCCATAATGCAACACTGGACTGTCATAAACTCCCTGACTACCCACCCTCACCACCTCTGCAAGCACCACCCCCCCACCACCACCATCACCATCCTGGACCCAGCATGCTTGCCTCAGCAAACTGCAGCTGCATCTCTCTCTCTCTCTCCATCTCTCTCTCCCCTCTTTCTTTGTCGAACTAAAAGAGATTCAACGGAATTAACTGCAACAAAGAACTGCTAAGGCATTGATGATGGCAGGGAAATAATGATGACACTGGTGGAAAAGTACTGTTGATATAAAAAAAACACTCCTCTTTCTCTCTCTATCCCTCTATTTCCATCTCTCTCTATCCCTCTTTATTTCCATCTCTCTCTCTCTCTATCCCCCTTTATTTCCATCTCTCTCTCTCTCTCACCCCTCCCTAACCTCTCTGTCTCTTCCTTCTGGAACAATCCACCATCTCATTACAGCTTGTCCCCATCTCGTACTGATGTTTACACCACGGCTCCCTCAAACCACACACCCTACTTTGACACAAACACACACTCTACCACCTCCCTCTCCTTCTCTCTGTCCATGGGCTCACACACACACACACACACACACACACACACACACACACACACACACACACACACACACAAAATCGAAACACACATAAACACACTTTACTCTCAGATCATGCAAGGACACATACACACACTCCATCTCCCTTTGTAAGACCACGGGCAAACACACACACACACACACACACACACACACACATGCACACACTGCTCTGCTCTGCTGTTCTCTCAGAGGCATACAGTACATTGATCCATGACTGCGGATGCCCTTGAGCCTGTGCCCTCTACAAACAATCTGTAATCCATTGCATGGCTGCTCTCTCACTCCCTACCTTTCTCTCTCTCCAAACCCCTCTCTCTCTTTCCCTCTATCCACCTCTCTCCCTTATTTTCTCTCTCTAGCCCTCAGCTAAGGGCATGAGCCTGCTTTCACCTCTCTGAAGCATCCACAGCTGCGTCAGGCCAGAGAAAATGATGAGAGAAGAGAGGAGAGGAGAAGAGAGGAGAGGAGGGGAGCAACTCAGGCTTCTCCATAATTATTTACCTCTGGGACTAATGTACAAAACATCACACAGTGAATAGAGATGACTATCTCTCAAATACATAGATAAATAGAGATGCATAGATAAATAGAGATGACTATCTCTCAGATACATAGATAAATAGAGATACATAGATAGAGAGGACTATCTCTCAGATACATAGATAAACAGAGATGACTATCTCTCAGATACATAGATAAATAGAGATGACTATCTCTCAGATACATAGATAAATAGATATACATAGATAAATAGAGATGACTATCTCTCAGATACATAGATAAATAGAAATTACTATCTCTCAGATACATAGATAAATAGAGATGACTATTAGATAAATAGAGATACATAGATAAATAGAGATGACTATCTCTCAGATACATAGATAAACAGAGATGACTATCTCTCAGATACATAGATAAATAGAGATAACTATCTCTCAGATATATAGATAAATAGTGATGACTATCTATATATATATATATGACTATCACTATCTGGCATGGTGATATATTGCCATGCAAGTTTATAATATGCATGGAAGTGAATCTAATCCAATTAGGGCAACACACCTAACAAAACTTAATCAATCAATTAAGATGTGCAATGTCTCCAAACCAGAGAAGGCATTTTATTCACTCAATTAAGATGTGCAATGTCTCCAAACCAGAGAAGGCATTTTAATCACTCAATTAAGATGTGCAATGTCTCCAAACCAGAGAAGGCATTTTATTCACTCAATTAAGATGTGCAATGTCTCCAAACCAGAGAAGGCATTTTAATCACTCAATTAAGATGTGCAATGTCTCCAAACCAGAGAAGGCATTTTAATCACTCAATTAAAATGTGCAATGTCTCTAAAGCAGGCATCGGTAATATTCAACTCAATTAAGATGTGCAATGTCTCTAAAGCAGGCATCGGTAATATTCAAAACCTCAGTACTCTGATTGTATTTCAGTGTCACCATTAAGTGCTACCTTCACCATTCACCATGCACCTTAGCACAGTCACCATTAAGTGCTACCTTCACCATTCACCGTGCACCTTAGCACAGTCACCATTAAGTGCTACCTTCACCATTCACCATGCACCTTAGCACAGTCACCATTAAGTGCTACCTTCACCATTCACCGTGCACCTTAGCACAGTCACCATTAAGTGCTACCTTCACCATTCACCGTGCACCTTAGCACAGTCACCATTAAGTGCTACCTTCACCATTCACCGTGCACCTTAGCACAGTCACCATTAAGTGCTACCTTCACCATTCACCGTGCACCTTAGCACAGTCACCATTAAGTGCTACCTTCACCACTTACCGTGCACCTTAGCACCGCTGGAGTCGGTGATAAAAATACACTGAGTGCTAAGATGCTGCAATGGCCTCCGACAGCTAATGAGAGCAGCAGGGCCGAATGCTGTGGCCTCCGGCAGCCAATGAGAGCGGCAGGGCTGGATGCTGTGGCCTCCGACAGCCAATGAGAGTGGCAGGGCTGGATGCTGTGGCTTCAGACAGCCAATGAGAGTGGCAGGGCTGGATGCTGTGGCCTCCGACAGCCAATGAGAGTGGCAGGGCTGGATGCTGTGGCTTCAGACAGCCAATGAGAGTGGCAGGGCTGGATGCTGTGGCCTCCGACAGCCAATGAGAGTGGCAGGGCTGGATGCTGTGGCTTCAGACAGCCAATGAGAGTGGCAGGGCTAGATGCTGTGGCCTCCGAAAGCCAATGAGAGCAGCTGAGCCAGATGCTGTGCTTCTAATACATTCTGGGCTTCCTGTGAGGATTAAGCGGTCAGGTGCTGCTCTGAAACGGGCTGCCTGTGGGGTGATCTGGCCCGGATGTCAGCCAGATCTGAGCCAAAGCTGGAGGCCCTCTGGGACTGGTTAGCATGTATCTGTAAGGGCACACCTGCCCCACTGATCTGACACGCTCGCCCACACACACACAGAGACACACACACACACACACACGCACACACACACACATAAACACACATGTCTGTCCCCAAACACACATATACACCCGCACACACACCCACACATGCATGCATGCATGCACAAACACACACGTACTGTCACACACATCGCTCCCAGGTAAGTGACCCATGGCGCAGCACAGGTGAGTGGATTTACATAAACGTGATACTGAAGCAAAGCAGCAGCGGACACACAGAAGCAGTGCGAACAACAGTGATGTGATTTTGTGTGTGTGTGTGTGTGTGTGTGTGTGTGTGTGTGTGTGTGAGTGTGTGTGTGTGTGTGTGTCTCTGTGTATATGTGTGTTTGTGTGTGTGTGTGTGTGTGTCTCTGGGTGTGTGTGTGTGTCTCTCTGTGTATGTGTGTGTGTGTGTTTGTGTGTGTGTCTCTGTGTATGTGTGTGTGTGTGTGTGTGTTTGTGTGTGTGTGTGTGTGTGTGTGTGTGTGTGTGTGTTTGTGTGTGTGTGTGTGTGTGTGTGTGTGTGTGTGTGTGTGTGTGTGTGTGTCTCTGTGTATATGTGTGTGTGTGTGTGTGTGTGTGTGTGTGTGCGTGTGTGTGTCTCTCTGTGTGTGTGTGTGTGTCTCTCTGTGTATGTGTGTGTGTGTGTTTGTGTGTGTGTGTGTCTCTGTGTGTGTGTGTGTGTGTGTGTGTGTGTGTGTGTGTGTGTGTCTGTCTGTCTGTCTGTGTGTGTGTGTGTGTGTGTGTGTGTGTGTGTGTGTGTGTTTGTGTGTGTGTGTGTGTGTGTGTTTGTGTGTGTGTCTCTGTGTATGTGTGTGTTTGTGTTTGTGTGTGTGTGTGTGTGTGTGTGTGTATGTGTGTGTGTGTGTGTGTGTGTGTGTGTGTGTGTGTGTGTGTGTATGTGTGTGTGTGTGTGTGTATGTGTGTGTGTATGTTTGTGTGTGTGTGTGTGTGTGTGTATGTGTGTGTGTGTGTGTGTGTGTGTGTGTGTGTGCGCATAAATGCTAATTTATGAGTGTAAAGCCGCTGTATCCCTCCTGCTTGCACACATAATTTTCACGGTTAGCGTTTTGAAAATGCGGCTTCCTTTGATGAGTGGAAGCTGAAGACACACACCTTCTACACACTCACACACACAATTGAGACGGGACCACAAGCTAAGATCATTAGTGTGTGAGTCCATCCATGTCTCAGTGATGTACCATGTGCCGTCTTTTCAAAAGCCAATTAAAGCCTCCCAAAGGATCACACAGTCTCCCTTCCATGTTGGAATATGTATGAGACTCAGAACATTGTTCTTATTACAGTATTTATGCAGTATTTATTTATTATATATTTATTCACTTTGTTACCCACAAGTGTGAAAGAGTCAAAGCCCCTGAGGTTCTGTACAGAGAGCCTAAACACACACACAATCACACATACACACACAATCACACACACACACACTGACTCTCTCTCTCTCTCTCTCACTCTCACTCTCTCTCTCTCTCTCTCTCATGTCCAAGATTCCCCTAATGCAATAGGTCTCAGTACATGAGAGCTTTGAAGCTTCTGTTGAGACTTCAAAAGCTTTAGCTG
>NW_027468870.1:4386363-4388863 GCF_046254945.1 Alosa pseudoharengus
CCATGGGAGTGTGTTATTGCACGCACACACACACACACACACACACACACACACACAAACAGGCACACACACACACACACAAACACACACACACATACAAACAGGCACACAGACACACAGACTCACACAGACTCACACACACACACAGACACACACACACACACACACATACACACACACACACAGACAAGAATGGATACACACACTTACAGACACACAAACGCACATATACACACATATATACACAAATAACAAACACACATACAACGACACACACATACACACATACACACACACTTCAAATAATTGTCCGTGCGATTTCCTGTGGAGAAATTGGCAATGGTGCTCTTAACTGTCAAAAGAATAAGCTTGACTGGGAGATGACCTAGTTGTTTTTCTATTTTTTGTGGGCTCTGTGGCTGTCTAAGAAGAGATCGTACAGAGCTGTACCCCGACACTCTAGGCCAGGGGTGTCAAACATACGGCCCGCGGGCCGGATGCGGCCCGCTAGATGGTTTAATCCGGCCCAGACTTGTAGAGAATACATTTCTGACGATGTCATCAAAAATCTCTAGCCCATTCCTGTGAGGAGTTATGAATTTTCAAAGAAATAACCGAAAGGCTCAATTCAGCCGCTAGGCGCAGCCAAAAAACAAAAAAAAAGTTCAGAGTTGACTGGTCCTGTGCTGTCAGTTTGGCTACATTGTCGGGAGAAAAGCAGGCGTTGCGACAAAATTCAGAGACAAAGTGCAGCCTGCAAACGGAGGACAAGATGTTTGGGCATTTTATTGTATTTTGCACCAGGAAGTGTTGTGTTGTAAAACACTAAACTTGGATCATGTTAAAGTGTGGTTGTGCAAACTGTAAATTTAATCAGGTCGCGAGGTTTGACTCACCGTCAGTTTGACTGTTTTCTTAGTGATAATGGCATTCTGTCTGGCTTACCATACCACGCTGTAGTACGGTGGTTAAGCCGAGGTGCCGTACTCAAGCGTTTCCTTGAACTACAAGAGGAAATTGGACAGTTCTTGGAGAAAAAAGGCAGACCAGTAGCAATTTAAATGCCCGGAATGGGTGCAGGATCTGGCCTTTATGGTGGATAGCCTATTACACAGCACCGCCACCTAGCCTACAAAATTATTTGATCTGATGTAACCTAATCGTATCAGTTGATCGTATTGCTCATGCACTGCTAACTTATGTTTGTTAAATTCATTTTATTTTTCATATATTTGCACATTTACATTTTTAAGGCAGAATGTTAACTTTCTTCATAGCTCCCACTTGAGTTTAGTGTGGTGAGTTGGTTCAGGTGGTCAGATGTAAAAATGTAGGCCTATCCACTCAACTATAAAAATAAACCAGTTGTTTATGAGAGTGAAATGCATTTTATTTCAATTTCATTGGCCTCTCTGAATAAATTTGTAATAATCTAATATATCCCTTGTGATTATGTAGGCTACAAATGTAGGCTGAAGGGTAAAGCATAGCCTACTGAAAAAAACTAAGCTGGAGATTTGGAGTTGTCAAAGGATGTTTTGCAATTATTTCACTGGTCCGGCCCACTTGAGATCAGATGGGCTGTATGTGGCCCCTGAACCAAAATGAGTTTGACACCCCTGCTCTAGGCTGTACCCTGACACTCAGAGCTGTACCATGACACTCAAACTCTGTCTTCAGTCGCCTGGCCAAGGAACGCTGGACTGAAAAGCCAACAGCATACCACACAGCATCCTACATAGTACAGATGTGCCAATCACACATAGATTACACAGCATCCTACATAGTACAGATGTGCCAATCACAAATAGATTACACAGCATCCTACATACTACAGATGTGCCAATCACCCATAGATTACACAGCATCCTACATAGTATAGATGTGTGAATTACACACAGATTACACAGCCCACAAATAATGAATATCTGTGCTAATATACATTAATTATAAGTGTCTGAATGAGGGGGAGGGGGAGCACACATCCTCGTATGCATTGTTCAACCCCAATTGGAAACACAGTCATTAGCTAATGCTAATCCATGCTAATGAATGCCTAAGGCCTCGAGGCCACCCCTTAATGCACACCCAGCTGAGCAGGAGGATTGGATTGGGAGGATGGGGTTCCATCAGAGCTGTACACGGAGCGAATCGTGAGCGAGAGTGGACGTGACTTTTGCACAGTGACAGATTGACCATGTTTCTCACGGCCACAGACTGGACCACAGCGTTTGGAGACTTCACAGCTCAGGCGAGAGAGAGAGATGCTAACCATTACAGACTGCATGTACCAGGATTGCATTCTATCTGCTGCTGCTCTGTGTATGTGTGTGTGTGTGTGTGCGTGTGTGTGTGTGTGTGTGTGTGTGTGTGACTGTGTGTGTGTGTGTGTGTGTGGGTGGGTGTGTGACTGTGTGTGTGTGTGTGACTGTGTGTGTGTGTGTGTGTGTGTGTGTGTATGTGTGTGTGTGTGTGTGTGTGTGTGTGTGTGTGTGTATGG
>NW_027468870.1:4396363-4518863 GCF_046254945.1 Alosa pseudoharengus
ACGTGCCCGAGCGAGCGGCCCTCTCCGTGCATCTCCATCTGCGCACCATCCACCAAACTCGACAAGCATCAAAAAGAAGTGTCGAAAAGCCGCCGAAACCGTGACAGCTCTGAACTCACCAATCCGTTGGGGATGTCTCCGAGATCACATCGCTGTAGGCAGTGAGCAGGACCTGTCTGTTCGCGGTCAGGTTGACAGCCATTCTTGTGGATAATCCAGCCCGATGCACAGTGAGGCTAGGCAGAGGACGAGAGACTGCAGATTGCCAAGCGAGAGGGAGAGACACCGAGCACTGGAACAAAGGGCCGCCGCACAGCAGTGCGCTCCACTCCGGTCAGGAAGGCTGCGTGGTCCTAGTGCGCAAAATTCAACGGGCAGCCCAGGCGTTAACCCTGCATCCTCTGTGCTCCACTGCTGTTTTTTATTTAAAGTCGGCCACCTTCAGTTCAATACGCGAAACTGTATTTATGGTCACTGTGGTAAACAGGCACAAGGTTATTTATTATATATATAGTATATATACTTTTTTGATCCCGTGAGGGAAATTTGGTAAATATTACACAGTTTGCTGTGATTGTCTACGAACTGAACTGATTAGGACAGTATTGTTGTGGAACAGAAGGACGTGGTTTAATCAGCTCTGGATCCTGGATCGTTTCCAGAAACCAAGCTAATCTAGACTTCCACTGACTGACCAATCTAATCTAGACTTCCACTGACTGACCAAACTAACTTTACTCACTCTACAGCCATTATGTCACCCATTTACCGATCAAATATGAACTGGCATAACAGACAGAATAATACTCAAGCAATATTGCTTATTATTTTGGCTATTATGCCAGTTTATATTTCACAGTAGGCCTACACACACACACATATACTATACAACCCCAAAACAGAAAAAGTTGGGACATTGTAAAATGTAAATAAAAACAGAATGTAATAATATACAAGTCTCATAAACCCATATTTAGCAGCAAAAAGGACATTTGACAACATATCAAATGTTGAAAATGAAAATTTGGACTATTTCATGGAAAATATATGTTCATTTTGAATTTGGTGCCAGCAACATGTTTCAAAAAATGTTGGGACAGAAGCATGTTTACCACTGTGCTGCTTCACCTCTTCATTTAACACAATTCTGTAAATGTTTAGGAACTGAGGAGACCATTTGCTACAGTTTTGATATTGAAATGTTGTCCCATTACTCCCCGATATAGGCACCGATATAGACACTGTATGGGGTATTCTTAGTCATATTTTTCATTCCATTATGCACCTAATTTGACAAATCTGGACAGTCCATCTTAGCACCTGGACTCTTCCCCTATGGAGAAATACTATTTAAATACGTGCAGAATTCATTTTAGCATTGTTTTTCTGAAATATTCAAAGTGGTCCCTGGAAAAGACATGCCTGGATGGCAGTATATGTTGCTCAAAACCTGTATACATCATTCAGAATTGATTGTGCTTTGTCAAATGTGCAAGATGCCCATGCTGTAGGCACTAATGCACCTCCACAATGTTATAGGTGTTGGGTTTGGAACTGAGCACTAAAACAAGTTGGATAGGTTGGATACCTATCTTAGGTTGGATAGGCCCTCTCCTCTTTAGCCCAGATGAGTCCATGATTTCCAAAACGAATGGCAAACTTTGATTGGTCTAACCACAGGACCTTTTTCCATGTTACCTCAGTCCATTTTAAACAAGCTCAGGCCCAGATAAGAGGGTGGTATTTTCTGTATCATGTCTCAATACAAGTTTAGCTGTTACAATTTTGGCTGCAGTTTTTGAATTAAGTATCAAACTGTGCACATAGACAATGGTTATTAGAGGTTTTCCTGAGCCCATACAATGACAGGTCTGGAAACAGGTCTGGTGTTGATGCAATGCCATCTGAAGTCCAAAAAGCCACGACCATCAAATGTGTTTTTCAGCTCTATCCCTTGTTTGCAAAGATTTCTCTGGATTCTCTGAATGTTTTAATAATATTATGTCCTGTAGATGATCAACTCCCAAAATACGTCACAATTTCATATTAAGAAGCATTCAAATTACATTGTTTCATCATTTGTGCGCACAAGTTTACGCAGAGTGATGAATACCCCTACATCTTTACTTCTAAGAGACCCTGCCTCTCTGGGATGCTCTTTTTCATATCCAGTCGTGTTGCCACTTACCCTAATTAGTTGTGAAACATTCCTCCTTTTTTTTTCTTTATCATTACAAAGCTTTTCCAGCATTTTGTTACCCCATCCCAACTTTTTTTGAAACATGTTGCTGGTATCAAAGTCGAAATTAACATATATTCTCCATGAAATAGTAACATTTTTAATTTTCAACATTTGATATGTTGTCTGTGTCCTTTTTTTTGCAATTAAATATGAGTTTAAGAGATTTGCAGATTATTACATTCTGTTTTTATTCACATTTTACACAATGTCCCAACTTTTTCTGTTTTGGGGTTGTATATATATATACAACCCCAAAACAGAAAAAGTATATATATATATATATATATATATATATATATATATAATTAAGAATCACCATGTATAAGGTTTATGTTGTTTAGCCTATGTTATGCTATGTATATATAATTCGTATAGGCTACTCAGAAATTAAGAATCAGGGATAATACTGACCTTGTCACCACGTATAAGGTTTATGTTATGTTATGTCCAAGCCAATTCGATTTCAAAACTCTACCGTTATCCCCACAGGTAGGCTAATCTGCCGACTGATGGAAACATTAGTGAACTATGGCGTTCCAGACTAGTATCTCTATGGTGTTTCAGACTAGTATCTCCCTGAAAGGAGATGGAAACATTAGTGAACTATGGTGTTCCAGACTAGTATCTCCCTGAAAGGAGATGGAAACGTTAGTGAACTATGGTGTTCCAGACTAGTATCTCCCTGAAAGGAGGTCTAGGTGGGTGTGGCCAGGCTTGCCCTTGTCACTATGTCCATAAGGTTTATGTTGTTTATGTTATTCGCTGGGACCAATCTGGCCATAGTCCAATAGGGTCAGTAAAGCCAGAGACTTTCTAATGAGGAGACACAGCACTCAAAAAATCCTCCATAGAAATGCATGGGGCTAGTTTGTCACGCCAATATGGCCGTTGTCTACACATACCCCACCCCTATCACGGCAAAACGTCGACATGTGAATACATTTAGCCAATCATGTGTTGTGTTGTGAATACATCGTGCCAATCATGTGGTGTGTTGTGAAGACATCGTGCCAATCATGTGTTGTGATCTCGCCGCTGGAGCAAGATTGGTGTCATGAAGGACCTGTCTGTACTCTGTGTTTTGTTGTTTTTATTTAATAAAAAGGTTGTTGCATCCTATCACTTCCGTGTGGTTGTTGCATCCTATCACTTCCGTGTGGTTGGTTCCAAATAAATGTCCAGACCATTAACCGCCCGGCCAAGCGAGCAGGCGGAGAGGATCAGATCAGAGCGGAGCAGTGAGGGTCGCTCCTGGCCGCTGCCCGACCCAGACTCCTCTGGGAGGCCTGTTTGTTTTCTGACTGGAGGGGAAGGCTGCTCGCCTACTTGCCTCTCTTCATCTCTCTCTCCATCTCTCTCTCCATCTCTCTCTCTCCTCTCTCTTGCCTGTTCGTCTTGCCTCTCTCTCTCTCTCTCCCACTCCAGGCCTACGCCCCGAAGCCACACAGCCTGGGCCTTGGTCTCTGGCCTCCAAGGACTAGGTGGTTTACAGAGATACCCATCACTGGGACATTTCATAACACTTATTTACAATAGCTGCTTACCAGGAGGGGCGGCACAAGCCGCAGGCGAGAGGGAAAGCTATGGTTGGTATGTGCAGTATACCATATGCAGTCCCAGTGTTGTGTTGTCTATAGGGGGGCGGTGGTAGTGTAGTGGTTAAGGAGCAGGGCTAGCGTGCAGTATACCATATGCAGTCCCAGTGTTGTGTTGTCTATAGGGGGGCGGTGGTAGTGTAGTGGTTAAGGAGCAGGGCTAGCGTGCAGTATACCATATGCAGTCCCAGTGTTGTGTTGTCTATAGGGGGGCGGTGGTAGTGTAGTGGTTAAGGAGCTGGGCTAGCGTGCAGTATACCATATGCAGTCCCAGTGTTGTGTTGTCTATAGGGAGGGGGGACGTGAGGCGTGAGTGGAATCCTTTCCAAAACAAGCTGCAAAAACAGCCCTGAATAGATAGAATAGTTGTTGTGGCATACAGGGAAGGCACACCTCTTTCTTTGGCAACACTCGCAGGTTTTTACAAGAGTTTTCAAACATCTTTAGGGTTCTGCACAAACATTGCTGTTTTTGGTGGTAAAAAATAACACTGGCACCTTCACAATGTTGAAGAGGGCATCTTGCATGGTAGTCTTGACCGCTACGCTGGCCGTTGCCCCACAACCTGGATGTGTGGTAGCCCTGATCCCAATGCCCCATAGCCTGGATGTGTGGTAGCCCTGATCCCAATGCCCCATAGCCTGGATGTGTGGTAGCCCTGATCCCAATGCCCCATAGCCTGGATGTGTGGTAGCTCTGATCCCAGTTATTCATACTGATGATCTTCAGCACAGTCAGGATGCCCGGTGGAATTATGGGTAGTTCCTTCATGCCAAATCCAAACTTGAAGTAACACTGGCCCGAAGCTGTGCCCGACCTGATTCGATACATCCTGGATGGGTGATCAGGGTGATCATGAATGGTATAAAAAAATTAGTTAGAAATCTTAGTGCAACTTCATGGTGTGCACCTCTGTTTACATTGTAAAATGACTGAACTGTCTGTCTATTATTCTTCCAGTAAGTAATGCAAGGAGCTGGGATGTGGTGTCTGTTTGGGGATACTGACTGAGGCATTTTTGAAATACTTCTGCTGAGTGGGGGAGCTGACGCAGAGCTCGACTGAGCTGGCAGAGGATAGGAGCAGTGAAGAAAGTGTAGTGCATGCTAAGTGTGGTGTAAGTGTAGTCTAATCATGGTGTAAGTGTGGTGTAAGCGTAGTCTAATCATGGTGTAAGTGTGGTGTAAGCGTAGTCTAATCATGGTGTTAGTGTGGTGTAAGCGTAGTGTAAGTGTGGTGTAAGTGTAGTGTAAGCGTGATGTAAGTGTGGTGTAATCGTGATGTAAGTGTGGTGTAAGTGTAGTGTAGTCTAATCGTGGTGTTAGTGTAGTGTAATCGTGGTGTAAGTGTAGTGTAGTCTAATCGTGGTGTTAGTGTAGTGTAATCGTGGTGTAAGTATAGTGTAAGTGTGGTGTAAGTGTAGTGTAATCGTGGTGTAAGTGTAGTGTAAGCGTGGTGTAAGTGTAGTGTAGTCTAATCGTGGTGTTAGTGTAGTGTAATCGTGGTGTAAGTATAGTGTAAGTGTGGTGTAAGTGTAGTGTAATCGTGATGTACTGTAAGTGTAGTGTAAGTGTGGTGTAATCGTGATGTAAGTGTGGTGTAATCGTGGTGTAAGTGTAGTGCAATCGAGGTGTAAGTGTAGTGTAATCATGGTGTAATCATGGTGTAAGTGTGGTGTAAGTGTAGTGCAATCGGGGTGTAAGTGTAGTGTAATCATGGTGTAAGCGTGGTGTAATCATGGTGTAAGTGTGGTGTAACCGTGGTGTAAGTGTAGTGTAAGCGTGGTTACAATACAGTATATTTATTGTGTGGACAATACAGTATATGTCAGCAAGCCATCTGTAAACCCCTATTTTTTCCTCTCATTTTTTAGTTTTTCTAGGTGAAACAACTCTCTCTATCTTTTCACACACACACACACACACTTACCTCATTTGTCATGATGTGAAACAAACAGATGGGTGATGCAAGCTGGAAGTTGGGGGGGGGGGTGTTGTGACCACTTGGAATTTTTTGGAATTTCGGCATTGTTAAAGAGAGGGTGGAAAAAAAGGAAGCTCTACTTTTCAAGACATTCCAGGCCTCCTCAAGTACACAGGTCTTGAACAAAGGAGAACCTTGCCGTGTGGCACAGAAGAATGGAAGGAAACCTCCAATGTAAATTACAGCTCTTGTTTTGCTTCACGTCTAAACAAACCCTCTTGTATACTCCAGCGTCAAAGCAAAATGACCTAAATGCACTCACGTAGACAGAGCCAGCAAGCCATGCAGTGGTGTTACTTGTCTCAAAAAGAATTTCAGTAGGCTGAGGCTTGGTTTGCATGAAGCAGAGGACGAAATGGCTACTTTCTCTTGGGTTTGGTAATGAAAGAACATTACAGTTGTGTTTTGTATGAAAGAAGTACATATAAATATACACAGTATTGTGTGGGGTAGATTTGCAGTGCTTTGTGTAGAGCAAGAGAAGCCAGCAAATAGTGCACAAGCCCAAATAGTGAAGAGAGAGAGAGATAGAGATAGAGACAGAGAGAGAGACAGAGAGAGAGATAGAGAGATAGAGACAGAGAGAGAGAGAGAGAGGGAGAGAGAGAGAGGCCAGAACATAGTGCACAAGCCCAAATAGTGAAGAGAGAGATAGAGAGATAGAGAGAGAGAGAGAGGGAGAGAGAGAGGGAGAGACAGAGAGAGAGAGAGAGGGAGAGAGACAGAGGGAGAGAGAGAGAGAGAGAGAGAGAGTGAGAAAGAGAGAGGGAGAGAGAGGGAGAGACAGAGAGAGATAGACAGAGAGAGAGAAAGAGAGAGAGAGAGAGAGGGAGGCAGTGAGAGAGAGACAGAGAGAGAGAGAGAGGGAGGCCAGCACAGAGTGCACAAGGCCAAATAGTGGAGGCAGCAGGCAGCATGTTTTTGGGGCTGAACAGAAGCGTGCCGTGCAGAAACCCAATCCACATACCAGAGCGGCGGAAATATCGCTCCGTATGTCAACACACTCACAGAGCGTCCGCAGAGAGGAGCAGAGGCGGGAATGTGACCCGACGGGGGTCCAGAGGCAGACAAAGAGATTCAGGAGGAATCTGTAACGGGACCCAGAATATCGGTATAACACATGAACTCACACACCGCATACTCAGCACAGACCCCGGGTGTAGTCAGATAGCCCAGACACACAGTCAGATAGCCCAGACCCCTCTCTTGTGTGAGTGTGTATGTATGTATGTACACACACACACACACACACACATAGATCCCTTCTCCTATAACACACTCGGCTGTTTGCAGGCCAGCAGCACTGGTCAAAAATGTGGATGGAGGTGGAATGTGTTCATTTCCTCTCTGGCCTAATACTCAGGTCTCCTACTGGCCTAATACTCAGGTCTCCTACTGGTCTAATCCTCAGGTCTCCTACTGGCCTAATAATCAGGTCTCCTAAGGTCTCCTACTGGCCTAATACTCAGGTCTCTCTGTAGTGTCCTACTAAAGCCCGATACTCGGTTTCTCTATAATTCCGTACTCAGGTCTCATCATAGGGTGGAACACATTAAAGTCTTGCTGTGATATCCTGCTGGTTTCTTCATAACGAGAGTACAGAGCTTCTGCAGAAACAGGAACTGGGAGAGGAAGAGGCCAGAAATGCGCATACACACACACACACAGAACTGTTTCTAAGATACCACCTGCTACAATCAGTCATAATGTACCATGTCGATATTATATGCTCCATGTGGAGACTGCCTGTGTCACTAGCATGTGTACCTGTATGTTGTGTTGTGATGTCAGATTAGCATTTGTCCCTGTATGTTGTGATGTCAGATTAGCATGTGTACCTGTATATTGTGTTGTGGTGTGATGTCAGGCGGGGCTATTTACACATATATCTTTGAACTTGGTTCAAATTGTATCATAATCTCCTCAAATAATGCAATATCAGCAACTGGCACAAATGTTATGTTCGACTGATGCCTGTAAGCTTCTACCTGTATAACAGGTAAACATGTAGGCCTCCAGGGTGACATGTACTAATGCCTGTAAGCCTCTACCTGTATAACAGGCAAACATGTAGGCCTACAGGGTGACATGTACTGATGCCTGTAAGCCTCTACCTGTATAACAGGTACAGGGTGACATGTGCACCAGTGTTAAAGGGCAGAACGAGTTCTGGCTGCTGGGGCCTGGAAAAGGGGCAATGGGCTACTGAGGTTCCATATGAGCAGCACAAGGCTGGCTGAACAGTACACGGTCAGGATCACATGATACATCCATGGGTTAGAAGACTTCAGTCAGGCCTGGGACCAGTAGATAGCTCCAGCTATGACAATATCTCCATCTAGTGGCCAAATATCATACTGCAGTCAGGCAGGCAGTGTCTTAACATTTAAATCCACACAAATAGCAAATATGGCTGAACTTTATTATAAATACTCAGTGTTAACACACACATAGTTGAAATAAGTCACATACACCCCCACATATTTAATCGACAGGCATTCGACCCCGTAAGAGACTGCTGAAGAGACAAAGGAATGGTTGACAAGTTTGTTCAACAAACACGCGTACTGCTTCACAGGTTTAACAGGATTTCAAAACATTGTGGCACTCGTTCAAGTAAGGAAACCATGTGACAGTTTGGCGCTAGTCTGATGCTCCCCATACACATAAATATAAACATACACCCCCTCCCTCCAAACACACACACACAGACTGGATTTAAAGCAACAGATTAATGCCATGTCTAACAAAACGTCTTAAGATCTAAAAAGAAATCACCATACTGGTACCCTCTCTTTAAACGGTATGAGAAATATATGAAAGTAGTGACAGTAACACTAGGGGCAAGTTATTAGTGAACTACCCATCGACCCAAACCCCCGAGGACTGCTGCATCAGAGCCGATGAAGGCCACCAGATGTGGAATCAAGCCGCATGACTGAACTGCGGTCAGCTTTTGGTTTTGACGGCTGGGAAGGGTGGAGTATCACTCTGAATTACAAACCAAAAGCATGGAGATCATAAAGAAAGTCTCTCTCGGCTGAAGAGCTTCTCTTGGTTTCAAAAAGGACTCCTTTTTCCACATCGCTCCAGCTCACAACTGGGTGATGGTGGTTATGATCTAATAAAACAGCAGTAGTTAGTGACCCTTTAAACCAGGTTGCCTGGGGAACGACATTAAACAGGGCCCACTCAAGATAAAATGGCTGTCAAGACACCAGGGAAGATGGGAGACATACTCATCTCTCCTGTTTCCTAAAACAATTTGATATGGCAATCAAAACATGTTACAAATAATAATAATAACAGTTTCAACTTAAATACAAGGTCAAGAAGGAGTGCAGTGTACCAGAAAAAGATAAAAGTCAGATAAAAAAATGACTATGGTTTGAACATGCAAAACAGCCTGTAAACTAAACTCTTGAGTTCTACGTTTGAAACTCTGAATGTCTGCACAAACATATATCCAATAAAAGGTTGGATCAGTATAATAATGTTTAGTAATTAATAGGGTAAAATGAAAAGGTAAAAAGTAGCAGAGAAAGACAGCATCTCTGGAAGCCTAACAGACTTTTCTCCAGTACTACTGAGGCAGGCTGATGCCATCTGGAAATGATTTGTACAGCTTCCCACAAGCCAAACAAGGGCTTCGAAAACAGATCACGCCGAACCACTGATGCTCGTCATAGAGGAGTTTATAACGGAAATACCCCACATTACCTGACTGACAACACAAGGTACATCTGAGGAGTAAAATAAATAGATCAGTAAACTAAAACAACGAGGTGAAAGAAACAAAACACCAGAACAGTTCAACAGGCTCAAAAAGAAAGAAAGAAAGAAAGAAAGAAAGAGTGATCCCGTGAATACAAACGTTAGACAACAACAACAATATCAATAACAACAACAAAAGGCACTACAGTAGTTGGGCAGACCACTCCAACCTGGAAGGGACTGAAATAACGCTGATTCAGATAAATAAAAAAGAACAAGGGAAAAGAAAACAAATGTGGAGCAAAATGGCACAAGTCTTTCGTCTGGACACACACACACACACACACACAAACATGCGCACACACACACACAAACATGCGCACACACACACATACAAACATGCGCACACATACATACAAACATGCGCACACACAGGTGTTCAGGCACAAAGGCAATTGTAGAGTCCTATCTCAGCACCAGTAGAGCTGACATGAAGGTGTTTACCTTCCCACATGCTGAATGAGACAATTCAGTAGGAATAGATGGCAAACGTACGCACACACACACACACACACACACACACCAGCACACACACGTGCGCTGGCCAATGACAACACAAATACTGTTCCAAACCTGGTTCTGTTCAAAGAGTAAAGAATGAATAATGCTTTCGTGTGAAGCTTCTGGAACGTTTTAGTGTTCTTGGAGTCACATGATCCCTTGTCAGACAAACGGAGTAATGCTGAAAGGACAGTTCCGTCCCTGTGCAGTGATGGGTCCACTCTAGGTCCACACTCTGCCCGCCATCTCATCCTGACGTCCTCAGAGTTTTCCCACAGGTACTGCGGGGAGGAAAGCAACACCTGTGTCGGTGTTCTCCTTCACATGTGACACATGGAGGTGAGGACCTCAGAAAGAGTGATCACCAAAGACAGCACATGACATGATGGATGATGTGTTTGCTCACGTACAGCATCTGAGTGATGGGGTGGAGAAGGGAGGGCAGGAGCGATTGATGCAGGTCTTAATTGGTTGTTTATTTGTTTGATTGTTTATTTGTTTGTTTAACTCAGGAGAGTACTGGCGACAGAGTTACAGTGGCTGTGGGGAGGGGAGTCTGGCAGAATGAGTGAAATGAAGGATCCCACCGCATCTCCCTCCCCATTGGCCAGGGCTCTGTCATCGCTGTCACCGTCTGGCACCCCATTGGCCAGTGCCATGTGTTCATCTTTAATGTCTATCTCACCATTAGCCAGTGTTCTTCTATTAGCCTGAGCATCTTGCTCCCCATTGGAAAGCTTTCTGTGGCTGCCCTCAGCATCTGAATCCACATTGGCCAGCACGCTGTGGTCACTAAGCGCATTTAGCTTCCCATTGGGCAGCACTGCATAGACACCCTGAGTATCTTGTACCCTATTGGCCAGCTGTGTGTGGTCACCTTTGCCATGTTTCAGCTGTGCGCTGGCTACCTCCAGAAGGCTCTTACCACCGAGCCCTCCGTCCCGTGTTCCCTCCACACTACCCAGGGCACCGTCCAGCTCTGGTGCAGTACTCCGCTCCTCCACCGTGGGGCCAGGAAGGGGACTCCCCAGTCCTGCTGCCGAATTCTGCTCCTCCACCACAGGGCTGCAGAGGGCGCTGTTGACTCCAGGCCTGCAGAGGTCGCTGTTGACTCCAGGTAGGGGACCCCCCAGCCCTGCTGCCTTATTCTGCTCCTCCACCACGGGGCTGACTCCAGACCTGCAGGGGGTGCTGTTGACTCCAGACCTGCAGAGGTCACTGTTGACTCCAGGAAGGGGACCCCCCAGTCCTGCTGCCCCATTCTTGTCCTCCACCACAAGGCTGACTCCAGACCTGCAGAGGGCGCTGTTGACTCCAGGCCTGCAGATGGTGCTGTTGACTCCAGGTAGGGGACCCCCCAGTCCTGCTGCCTTATTCTGCTCCTCCACCACGGGGCTGACTCCAGACCTGCAGGGGGTGCTGTTGGAGGTGGTTGCTGGTCTTGGGAGCATGTCCTTGGGTTCGGCGGTGTCCGGACCCTTGGCGGCCAGGCGGCGGCTCTCCCTGAGGAGCGCTCGGACGCGGCAGGGCAGGCTGAGGTCGGCCGGCTGGTCCTGGAACAGCGGAAAGCGGAACACGCCACCGTTGGGCTTCAGCGGGAGTCCGTCCGCGTCCAGCCGCGGCTGCTTGGCAACAGGAGTCCACGACGGGCCGTCGTCTTCGCCGTCGTGCTGCAGTGACAGATCCGTGTCGTCCCCGGCAGACCTCTTGACCCCGCCCCGCCTGCTGAGATTGAGCGGCTCTGCCTGAGTCACCATGGCGACAGTGGTGGGAGAAGGAAGAGGAGAGAGGGCGGGGGAAGAAGAGGGCAGTGAGGAGGACGAGGGTGGTGCAGCCGTTGCCCGTGGTGACTCCAGGTCCTGCGCGAGCGCCGCGGTCAGCCTCTTGGTGAAGTTCTGCACGCACTCGGACCCGAGGCTACCACGCATCAGCTGCCGCACCTGCACGCTGCAGTCCAGCTCCAACGGAAGGATCCGGAGAGGAGGCAGTGGAGACTGCACCGCCCCACCACCACCACCGCCACCACCACCACCACCGCAGACTCCACCACCACCACCACCACCGCCACCACAGACTCCCCCCGGAGTGCCCCCGCTGCTCAGAGGCCCCTGGTTCTCTGGCTCCACACACCCAGAGTACTGGTGCTGAGGAGGGGGGTGGGGGTCCTTGCATGGCCCAGCCGGGGTGGAGGTCACTGGGCTAGCCGGGGCAGAGAGCCTGCCCTGTGGGCGCACCAGGGACTGGAGATGCATGCTGGGCACGGGGGTGGAGCTGAGAGGGCCCAGGCGGGTTCTGAACAGGTCCAGAGGGTACAGGCCCTTGGTTGGGCTAAAGACGGCCGGAGAGGCACTGCTGACCAAACCACCGGTGCCCTGGGTCAAACCACCCGTCTGGGACACGGGGGTGACTGGCTCTCTAGGCGATGCTTGGGAGTGACCACTGAACCTGGGTATAGGGGTAGCCAGATCCTGAGGCTCCAGCTTCAACTCCTCTGGCTTGACCGGAGGGGCAGGAAGAGGGGTGGAGGGCAGGAGGGTGGGGTTAGAGGTGGGGGTAGAGGTGTAGGTGGGGGGGCAGGACACGGGGGTGTGGACCTGAGAGTGGAGGGGGGTGCTGTGGTTCTGCTTCTGGGGAACAGCAGGTAGAGCAGGAGCAGGGGGACCCTGAGGAGGAGGGGGAGACAGCGCCCCCTGGCTGGGTGGAGGTTTGGCCAGGAGGGGGTGCCGGCCCTGGTTTGCCCTGGCTGCCAAGACTTTCCGTCGGCCTGGTGGGCGCCCTCGTCCCCGGCGTACCACCACCACACCGTTGGCAGTCACCGCCTGCTGCTGAGACAAGGAGACAAGCACCAAATGAACACTCATCCACATATCAACCATGTAGGAGACAAGCACCAAGTGAACACTCATCCACATACAGTATCAACAATGTAGGAGACAAGCACCAAGTGAACACTCATCCACATACAGTATCAACCATGTAGGAGACAAGCACCAAGTGAACACTCATCCACATATCAACAATGTAGGAGACAAGCACCAAGTGAACACTCATCCACATACAGTATCAACAATGTAGGAGACAAGCACCAAGTGAACACTCATCCACATACAGTATCAACCATGTAGGAGACAAGCACCAAGTGAACACTCATCCACATATCAACCATGTAGGAGACAAGCACCAAGTGAACACTCATCCACATATCAACCATGTAGGAGACAAGCACCAAGTGAACACTCATCCACATATCAACAATGTAGGAGACAAGCACCAAGTGAACACTCATCCACATATCAACAATGTAGGAGAGGAAGAACATGGTACAGTTTACGCAGAGGACAATCAAATAACAGTGAAAGAACCTCACAGAGAGAAAAGTTCAACCAAAACACAAGTTGATAAACATTTCATTTCAGTGAGCGTGTCATCATCATATTACTGTTATAATACGATTGTTATAATATGATTATTATAATATATATTATAATATAATTGTCAATATTATAATCATTTCAAACGGCTGCACACAACAACAGCTTCCTCAGCTGCAACACAGTATCCAGTGGCTTCAGAGAAGTTCTAACACCTCCCCCTAGTGGTGTGGAGGGTGACTGTCTTTTGACCAGAGCAAACTTTAGATCTCCTGTTTACATCCATATATCTTCTTATGAACGTATTTTGCAACACACAGAGAGCAGTACAGTGTATAATATGTACAAAAGGACTGAAGGAAACTTACTGGAGGAGAGACTCCATTTGTCTTCTGCCTTTTGAGGTGGAGGGGAGGGCGCCCCCTCATGGGTTTGATGGGAACCACAGGCTCCTGGGTCTTCGGAGGCTTGGAGCCGCTGTTCATGAACTGCTCATAGGGCAGCATGAGCCTGAGGACAGGGGCAGATACAGGGTGGTGAGGATTTACCTCAGCATGGGGCAGATACAGGGCAGCAGGAGGAGAGGGTGGTGAGGATTTACCTCAGCATGGGGCAGATACGGGGTGATGAGGATTTACCTCAGCATGGGGCAGATACAGGGCAGCAGGAGGAGAGGGTGGTGAGGATTTACATCAGCATGGGGCAGATACAGGGTGGTGAGGATTTACATCAGCATGGGGCAGATACAGGGTGGTGAGGATTTACCTCAGCATGGGGCAGATACAGGGCAGCAGGAGGAGAGGGGGGTGAGGATTTACCTCAGCATGGGGCAGATACGGGGTGGTGAGGATTTACCTCAGCATGGGGCAGATACAGGGCAGCAGGAGGAGAGGGTGGTGAGGATTTACCACTGTGTTTGTGTCCATTTGGCTGCACTGGATGTGATGCATGTTTGGGTCAGATGACCCATGGCCAGCTTCACCTACATGGTCCTAAAATTGCTTTTTTTTTTTACTTTTTTATAAAAACATTTATTCAGTGGATATTTTCCTTCTCTTCTTCTTCTAGTCTGGGACTAGGCCTAATCCTTACAGGGTAATCCGGCCCTTAGGGACTAAATATACACACTTTTCACAGGGGTTTGTTGTGATGATGAGAACATCAACATGCTGCTGTTTTCACAATACCGTGTTAGAGACGTGTGTTGTACGGTATCACTGACATGTCTTGCATAATCGATGTTGACTCCATATTTTAAAACCACTAAGAACACAGGGGCCTTCCTCAGTGGGCACATATCCCTCGAGAGGTCCCTGCTACCCACACACACACATCCCTCGAGAGGTACCTCCTACCCACACACACACACACACACACACACACACACACACATCCCTCGAAAGGGTACCTCCTACCCACACACACACACCCCTCGAGAGGTACCTCCTACCCACACACACACATCCCTCGAGAGGTACCTCCTACCCACACACACACACACCCCTCGAGAGGTACCTCCTACCCACACACACACACACACCCACACACACCCCTCAAGAGGTCCCTCCTACCCACACACACTCACCCCTGGAGAGGTACCTCCTACCCACACACACATACACTCACCCCTGGAGAGGTACCTGCTCCCCACACACACACACACACACACCCCTCGAGAGGTACCTGCTACCCACAAAGCCATGGCAAACGGCACCCTTACAGCATGAGCAGTAGGCTTCTCATATCGGTGTGCTCGCTCCAGAGGGATTTGGATTTTAAACGACGTGAATGCCTCTGTCTACTGACTGGGTTTTCTCTCATACAGCTAATCGCATTACACTGCCCAGGTTGCCATGGCGACACATGACTGAAATTCCTGTTTGGTGCGAGCCTACAGCCTCGCCAGCTTACTGTAGGTAGTGCAATACTAAAGTGAAGTTGCACCCAGCCACCATACAGATGAGGAAGAAACCAGTGGGGCGGACACACACACACACACACACACACACACACACACACACACACACACCTCTATGTGCAGTTTCACCATCTCAGAGAGGGAAACAAAATGTGTTGAAAGAACATTCTGTAAGACGATGCAACAGTCTTGCCAGGTTTTTTTCAACCTTACCGCAGCTTGTGTATTGTGTGTGTTTTCAGTGTGGAGGGCCTAGGGGGGTTTCTGAACGGACTTGCACAATTTATATTTCATCTGCACACTGTCAAGTTGGGCTTGATTTTATTGCCCTCACCTTCAATTACAGTACACAACATTTTCCAAAGACATTTTTATTTGAAAACTGCCATTCAAATAGTAGTTTTGGATTACATTAACCCAGTAAAAAAAAACAATCCTATTAAAACGTAGAATATTCCAATCTTAGTGGCATTATGGCAGTACAGTACATTGTCAACATATACATTTACATCTTAATGGCACTAAAACATCCTATAGGAGTTTTTGCATCATTTTGTAACATGTACAGAAGTTGCTTGGCAACACACGCCCTAGCTTAGGAGATGGACCGTGGGCGTGAGTCCTTAAACAATCTCTTCTGTGACATATGAATGGAATCTTCTATAAGCAACGTATGCAAACACTGCAGCTGAAATACTGGCTAACGTAAACAGTCGGATTACAGCTGTCGATGGGTGAGATGCCGTCAGTGATTTAGTGTAAAGCTGGGAACAGACCTCCTGATTCGTTCAGTCACACTAGATAGGAGTGAGATGGAGTAGACCTAACCTACAGACGCACTACAGACGCACTACAGACGCACTAGATAGGACTGTTTGTCCTAGGTCTGTTTCCAGCGTAAGGAGACGTGTGTGTGTGTGTGTGTGTGTGTGTGTGGGGGGGGGGTGTACCTGTGTGTGTGTGTGGGAGAGGGGGTATGTTGTGTATCAGGGGTATGGGAGGTCTGTTCTCAGCGTAAGGAGACGTGTGTGTGTGTGTGTGTGTGTGTGTGGGAGAGGGGGTATGTTGTGTATCAGGGGTATGGGAGGTCTGTTCTCAGCGTAAGGAGACGTGGCGGGGGCTTGACTTACCTCTCGTAGTGTCTCCGGGTGCAGGTGAGGTGTGTGCGTGGGCGTAGGGCTGCACGATTATGGCCAAAATGATAATCACGATTATTTTGATCAATATTGAGATCACGATTATTAATTAATTTTAGTGACAAAAATATTTTTTCCCTTAAACATATTGGACTTGCTATCTGGCTCACCCAAATTCTTCCCCTCACATTTACTCCCAAAAATAACTGCAAATATAGATTGACTGCGACTTCCAAACTTCCAGCTTGCTACTTTGTTAATATTTGGGGAAACGTTAACGGCAACACAGTAATTACAAAGTATTAAGAAATACTAATAGTGCCAGATCCACTCAAATAGCCTATGGCTAGTGCTGTGCCCACTCAGTTTGTAAATGGTCAGTAATGGGAACTGTTGCCATTGCGCTCTCTCTCGTGCACGCTCAAATGCGTTGCCAATTAAATGGAGTAGCTTAACGTAGTTATCTGCTGCAATGGAGATACTATGTATCTCGATGTAACAAGCTGTTTTGACATTGACATTGTAAATGTTCTTTAGGAAGAGTGTAAAGCAGTTTGCAGTAGCCTGAAGTTAATCACAACGTCGTCTATCGCTGGGAAAAAAAATAGCTAGCTATGATAACCTAATTATATGCTTGGCAGGCCAGATTAAAGTGTGGCGGGCCGGATCTATGATAAACTAATAAATGCTCGGCGGGCCGGATTAAAGTGCGTGGCGGGCCGCAGTTTGGACACCCCTGGTTTAGTCATTCGTTGATATGTAAAACACTGACGTGTAGGCTACAATTTCATTATTGTTGACTCGTTTTGAGTAGGCTGTGTCTTGAAACGCATATGCATTGTAGGTTGCACATGTAGCTTATAAAATACATGAATATAATTCACGGATCCCGTCGTTAGCTCAACTCTTATTATAGGCTATATCGGAGGAAGCAAACAAGGACTAAAAGTTAACGTGATAAAAAGGAATGTGTGGTTTGATGTGATGTTCCGTTTCGAGGGACAAGCTCTTGGCCTGCTGTGCCACACATTTGATTTTTGATCGTCGTTTTTTTTGTATAGTCTAACTAGCCTACTAATAGTTAACATAATGCTACTAGTCCACAGTGCATCCAAACTGAGCATTGCATCAGGCTGAGCAGTGCAGGGAACAGTTGTCATTGGTAGGCTGCATGCAGGCACATTGTTTTGTAGCGGAGTGTTCTATGGGTTGCCAGGTTGGTTCAATGGGTAGAGCACGCATTTTTAATATCGCTCGATCACGCAAATTTGATCGTGGGAAGCCAAAATCGTGATCGTGATTAAAATTCGATTAATTGTGCAGCCCTACGTGGGCGTGTGCGCGTGTGTGTGTGTGCGTGTGTGTGCGCTGGTGAGGTGTGTGTGTGTGTGTGTGTGTGTGTGTGCTGTTCTCACCTCTCGTAGTGTCTCCTGGTGCATGTGGCGGCGCTGGTGCTCCCAGGACTCCCACCCAGCTCGTTATACACCGTCTTCCACATGCGCTGAGTCGTCACCTTCACACACACACACACACACACACACACACACACACACACTCTTTTACTTCACTGAACACAAGCTCTCACTCCCCGGGATGCATGCACGTTTTCTTCATGTTCACACTATACCTTCTCTGGGGGTCTCAGACCTCAGACCCAGTGTACTGCTTTGGATTATGGGCAATGTAGTTGCACTCGGTTAGTTATGTATTTTCACCATCATTCATTATCGGGTTCAAATAATTATCATAACCCCTGATTGGTGAGGTGGTTTGTTACATATTCTTTCAATATATTTTCAGAATGAATTCTGATTTAAAGTTATTGGAAAGACGCCAACCAATCACACTTTCCAATTCAGAATGGTAGGCCCGCCCCACCTAGTTACTGTTGCCCAGCAACCTGTAGTTCGTAGCTCAAGTCCGAAATGACAACTGACCAGCAGCGTGCTAACTGCGCTACAGACTCTCCTCTCTCACTCACATGCAAGAAGAGTTTGACAGAGTTCATATATGCAAATGGTGAGCAATGTGATCCAAAGTTGGCTGATTTCTGCTGATTTTTACATGGTCAGTGACCAATAGCTTGGATGAAAACATATTCATTCACCTAACGTTAGAAGAACACACTTGTTGGGTTGTAGCCAAATTAGGATACTAATGACTGTAGCCTATCATGTTTTGTTATAAGCCTAATGATAACAAAACATTTTTATAATAAATGACATGCCTTCTCTGTTGGCAATGGCAAGTCAAGGAGGATAAAATAGGCCACTAGGCAAAAAGTGAAAGGGAACCCGCGACGCTTTGTGTTCACAAAACCCACACTACTACCCTACTGCCGAGGTGCCCACACTTCTACCCTACTGCTGAGGTTCCCACAATACTGTGTGTGTGGTTTGTTGGTGTGTGTTTGTGGTTTGGCACGTGTGTGTGGTTTGTTGGAGTGTGGTGTGTGTGTGTGGTTTGTTGGAGTGTGTGTGTGGTTTGTTGGTGTCTGGTGTGTGTGTAGTTTGCTGGTGTGTGTTTGTGGTTTGTTGGTGTCTGGTGTGTGTGTGTGTGTGTGTGTTGTTGGTGTGGTGCATGTGTGTGTGTGTGTGTGTGTGTAGTTGGTGTGGTGCATGTGTGTATGTGTGTGTGTGTGTCTGTCCATTTCTGCTGACTCACGTTTTCATAGCCTCCCAGCCTCTTGACAACGGAATACATGAGGAAGAGGTCAACTGTGGGACAGAAGACAAAGTGACCAGTGAGAGAAAGAACTCACATGTCAAATGTTTAAACACATTAAATATAATCAAAGCTGAGTCATTCCGTGTCAAATCAGATAAGGTTGTTGCTGCACCGTCTCAGATTTTTTTCAAACCTTGTCTATCAGCAATGGGTCCTAAAACCAAGGCCTGTGAAATATTTCTGTGCAAATCTTATGTCTTCATATCTTTTTCAGACCTTGAAATTCTTTCATTTTTACAGCTTGAAAAACACGTGCCATGTTTGGGCATTAATATCTTGACAAATATTTTCCGTAACCTCCAAATATTTTCTAGAGTGGAAGACCAACTCATAAAAGGCATGATTGTGTAAACAATTTAGTCATTAATTTAAATTTGATTTGGTATCAGTCACTATTTCCTCTTCAAATACATCAGTTTATTAATGTTTTCGGTAACACTTTACTTGATGGGTAAGTTCATAACACATTCATAGCAGCTGTCATAAACTGCACATAAAGCATTCATGACTGTTTCATGAGACATGACTCAACATTCTTACCAAACCTTTCATGAATGTAGAAGACAGAACGACGACAACTTGTCAAAATAAAAGTCCAACAATCGCAAAGCAGCATTGCCATTCTTCTCTCCAGCCTTTGTAAATATTTCATGAATATCTTATGGAGTCTACATCGAATGTCACTTTACTATACAAGTTGGTAAGTATTCGCAATCACGGAGTTTAACACTGGGAGGTAAACTAGCCTACATTCAGCCGTATTTGTGTAACCAGTGGCAAAAGATGAGAAATCATCTGCAAAGGTTACATCATAAAACAAATACATTTTTATGAAAAATAAAAAAAAAATTGCTTGACCATGTTCTGTCTTTTTGGCACTGGAGTAGCCCACTGACTCAGATGGGACGTGATTGGGGTGGGCGATATATATCGTCTGCGATAATATCGTGATTGTTGTTTTAACAATGTGCAAATTGACATTATCGAGTATTTAAATTACTTATGGGGGAAAAACACTCGAAATCACACACTGAAGACTCATACATTCCCAGGAGGTAGGCTATGCGGGAGAAGTGCAGCAGAGCAAGTGTCACGTGATCACTAGTGGGCCACAACGTTGTCCCATGCAGCCCAGAGCCATATGTTTATTTTGTGCAGCGAGAGTAGCCTACTTGGGATTTTATGCGGCTACTTCTGTTCAAGTAGCATTGATGAGACAGTCACGTTTTTTCCTACACGGTATTATATGGAGAGAAAACATTAGCCTTTGAGTATTTTAATAGTCAGTTGTAAACAAATAACTATTCTCATGTAACTCTTTTGTAAATGGACTGAAGTTCGCTCTAAATATCTACGTGTATCGATTATGCTAACCGTTAGCATCTCTATGGGATTTCTCATATACATTAGCCATAAGCTAACGCATTAGTTTCTATTCTGTAACTTGGAATGGTAGCCTACGTGATTGCTCTAAAACAAAACATAGAAGGAAATAACTGAGATGTAAGCTACTCTGTTGGTCTGCTCTTAGTTTTACAGTGAATCCTATGTAAAGGTTTGAAAGGAACTTCAGCTTCAGACTTTCTCTTGGGAAACTGTTAGGCCTATTCATCTTCTCTAACGTAGCTGGCTAGACCATGCCATTGCCACACACACAAGTGGGGGCAGAATTGGAAATGTGTCATAGAGTAACAATGCATTGGTTGATTTGGTTAAAAAGTCACAGGTTAGGTTATTGGTTATTGTAATGATGCTATTCATAAATAATGAGCTGTAAAGTAACTCAGACTTTAACAAAAACAATTTTTTAAAGGATATCGACTTATTATCCTTATCGTCAAAATCACAAAAAATATCGAGATATAATTTTTTGTCCATATCGCCCACCCCTAGACGTGATCAGGTAAGAGGTTTGGAACAAAAACGGCAATGCCGCTTTGCGATTGTTGGACTTTTATTTTGACAAGTTGTTGTCGGTCTGTCTTCCACATTCATGAAAGGTTTGGTATGAATGTTGAGTCATGTCTCATGAAACAGTCATGAATGCCTTATGTGCAGTTTATGACAGGTGCTATGAATGTGTTATGAACTCACCCGTCAAGTAAAGTGTTACCATGTTTTCCAACAATTTGAAGTCTCCACATCAGATGACCATGACAATAATAAGGATAAAACAAGGCATGTTTGTATTTTTGTGTCATTTTAAAGCAACTGGAATGGTATGTGGGGTAGCTAATGGGACCATAAAATCTATGTGGAAATAGCTAAGTATATTGACATTTAGTTTGTAAAGTACCAATATTGTACCAAGCCCCATTCACAGAATAAATTAATGTAGTTACAGGTGTTTTGGTAATACCAAAATAAACATTTACAATAAACAATAGATTTTAGCGCCCCCTCAGGTAAAACACAGCATAGCATCTTGCTCCTTTTATAATGGTATTATGTTCCCAAAACACCTGTAACTACATGCATTTATTCTGTGAATGGGACTTGGTACAATATGTGTACTTTACACATTAAATATCCATATACTTAGCTATTTCCACATAGATTTGTATGGTCCTACCAGCTACCCCACATACCATTTCAGCTGCATGAAAATGACAAAAAAATACAAACATGCCTTGTTTCATCCTTATTATAGTCATGGCCTTTTGTTTTGGAGACTTCACATTTTGGGACAACATTAACAAAGGATTATATTTCTAGAGAAAGTACTGATTGATGGCAGGTGTGTCACAATAAGGGAGTTTTGAGACCCTCAATATCACTTTTTTTCCATGTTTTTTTTTCTGAAACTAGGGACTTCTATAAAATCACAACAACAACGACGACGAGGACTTGTGTGGCGTGACGGTGAGGTACTCACTCTTCTTGAAGCCCAGGTTGGGCACCTTGCTGATGGGTGATCCCTGGCGCTCCATGAAGCTGAAGAGCTGATCCAGGAACAGCTGCTCCTCGGGGTGATGCAGCCAACCGCCTGCCCACTGGAGCTCCGCACTGCCCAGCACGTTCTCCTGCAGGGGAGCCAGCAGTCAACATGTCAACAACAACAACAACATCAACAACATCAACAATTTGCATTTATATAATGCTTTATCAAGGCACCCAGAGTGCTTTACATTGTAGAGGGAACCTCACTAACCACCACCATTTATCAGACAACACAGACTTATCACAGCAAGTTTGCACTGAATAACACACTTCAGTAACACTTTAAGAGGCGTTTACTTGGGCAGTTAGTTTACAGATGGTCTGTTGAAATTCAAGTTCAGTCTTTAAAATGTTGGTTGAGCAACTACAGATCATTAGCTTAACCAACGTACTCACAAAACATCACCCTAATGTCTACTCCGATGAAAGGAAGGGACTATTATAGAATTCAGTCATTCAGGGATAGACTCGTCTTGAATGCAACTACCAATACTAGTTATATAGCTACAGTCACCCTCATTAGGAGGGAGGAAGACATTTTAGAATATTTTAAATAAAGAAACTACGCAAGGCCGCTTTAAGGGTGCGTGTCTATGATTAAGGGCGTGTGTCTGTCTATGATGAAGGGCGTGTGTGTGTCTGATTAAGGGTGTGTGTCCGTATAGCATTTCTCTCTGGCAGGAGAGCGCTGGCATTGTCCAGGGCCTGAGTGACGATGACAACACCAGCGGCCTTTCAGCACAGCTCAGAGAGTTTGCATTACAAGCACTCGGCTCAGACACGCAAAAAAGGCAGAGCAAGCTTTAAAAAAAAAAAATTAGGAATAAATATATACTGTAAATAAGTCAAATAACAGACACAGGGTGGGTGCAGTATAATGAATATAAATATTATTTCCTCCTCGGCATCTGCTTTTTCATCATTGGGAATAATTGAAACAAAAACCAAAAAGGATCCTGACAGTCAGGAAAAAGGCTATACAGACACTCAGCCTACATGACCGCAATGAACTATGACATCATTATCATGTATTTCCTCTATTCTACAGTCACAGATGGAGACATGTGATTGGACAATATTCTATTCTACAGTCACAGAAGGAGACGTGTGATTGGACAATATTCTATTCTACAGTCACAGATGGAGACATGTGATTGGACAATATTCTATTCTACAGTCACAGAAGGAGACGTGTGATTGGACAATATTCTATTCTACAGTCACAGAAGGAGACGTGTGATTGGACAATATTCTATTCTACAGTCACAGAAGGAGACGTGTGATTGGACATTACATTCATCCGCTCCATCCACGACTCGGACTGCTGGCCGGTAGGCTGCTCGGGCACTTTGGGATATCGGCCTCGACGCTTACAAGGCCTTCCTTTCAAACGGATAGAGGAGAACCCTGCAGTACAAAGAGAGAGAGAGAGAGAGAGAGAGAGAGAAAGAAAGAAAGAAAGAAAGAAAGAAAGAAAGAAAGAGAGAATATTTCAAGTTGTACAGCTAGGAGAGGAGGAAGACTGTGCAATACTAGTTGCATAAAGAACAGTCACCACACTGTGACACATGTGGATGCAGACAAACTTAATTCACACACTGAAACATCTCACATCCTCCCCCACACACACGCAAGCATACTCACCTACACACACATGTGCGTGCAACCTATGCATTATGAAGGGTAACCATGTTTATATACAGTTATGTGCAGAATAATAGCAGTGTGAATGAATGAAAAATGAATAAAGCTCAAAATCCTTAGAATAGCTGTTAATTCCATAATATCAATGCATTGGGAACACTGCACATTCAATTTCAAATCAAAACATGACCAAAATTGATGAGATGTGTTATACCTTTACAGAAAGTGAAGAAAAAGGAATGTTTTCCGAGTTTTCCCTCTTATGTGTTTACCCTTCTTGTGTTGTCACGCAAACCAAGACCTGACATGCTTTACTCACTCACAAAAAACAGTTTCCGTCCAGAAACAATAAAGCACCCCTCTATCTATCTATCTATCTATCTATCTATCTATAGCACATTTGAATTGAATTGAAAAAGTATCAAATAAATGTAATTTTTGTAAAGAATGCAGCACATAAATGAAATTTTTTTAAAGAATTCAGCACACAAACATAATGTTTTTAAAGAATTCAGCACTTAAACAAAATGTTTCTAAAGAATTCAGCACATAAATGTAATGTTTTTAAAGAATTCAGCACATAAACGTAATGTTTGTAAAGAATTCAGCACATAAACGTAATGTTTTTAAAGAATTCAGCACATAAACAAAATGTTTTTAAAGAATTCAACACATAAACGTAATGTTTTTAAAGAATTCAGCACATAAACTTATTTTTTTTAAGAATTCAGCACATAAACATATTTTTTTAAAGAATTCAGCACATAAACATAATGTTTTTAAAGAATTCAACACATAAACGTAATGTTTTTAAAGAATTCAGTACATAAACTTAATGTTAAAGCATTCAGCACATAAACGTAATGTTTTTAAAGAATTGAATTCAACACATAAACGTAATTCTTTTAAAGAATTCAGCACATAAACGTAATGTTTTTAAAGAATTCAACACATAAACATAATTCTTTTAAAGAATTCAGCACATAAACGTAATTCTTTTAAAGAATTCAGCACCACATTTCCATCTTCTGTGGACCCTGGGGCCACACAGCAGTATTCATGTTGCTATAGGTAAGCTTAGTGTACTGCTCACAATGCTCTGGCCCTGATGTGGCCCTGATATGGCCCTGATGTGGTTCTGGCGTGGCCCTGGTCTGGCTCTGAGGTGGCCCTGGTCTGGCTCTGAGGTGGCCCTGGTCTGGCTCTGCTCTGGCTCTGCGGTGGCTCCGGTGTGGCCCTGGTGTGGCCCTGTGGTGGCCCTGCTCTGGCTCTGGCATGGCCCTGCTCAGGCCCTGGTCTGGCTCTGAGGTGGCCCTGGTCTGGCTCTGCTCTGGCTCTGCGGTGGCTCTGGTGTGGCTCTGGCGTGGCCCTGGTGTGGCCCTGTGGTGGCCCTGCTCTGGCTCTGGCATGGCCCTGCTCAGGCCCTGGTCTGGCTCTGAGGTGGCCCTGGTCTGGCTCTGCTCTGGCTCTGCGGTGGCTCTGGTGTGGCCCTGGTCTGGCTCTGGCGTGGCCCTGGCGTGGCCTTGGTGCACTCACCGAGCTGTGTGAGGATGCAGGCGTTGGAGTCGAGCGTGGGGTGGGTGAAGGTGTCTCTGCAGTAGAGAACGCGCGTGTTGTGCTGCACCATGCGGATGCCCTCCAGGGTCTTGATGTGGGGGTCCCGCAGCCTTGGCCAGCCCCCCAGCTCCTGCACGCGCTTCTGCAGCGAGCGGTAACGGCAATACTGGGGATAGCTCAGCACACGCACACACGACCCCTCACCCCCACCTGCACACACACAGAGAGAGAGAGAGGGAGGGAGAGAGAGAGAGAGAGATGAGGGAAGAAGAGAGAGAGAGAGGAGGAAAGAAGAGAGAGAGAGAGAGAGAGAGAGGAGGGAAGAGGAGAGGGAGAGACAGAGAAATAATGAGACATTTTCAAAAATCGATACAGTTTTGCAAAATAAAAAAAAATCAGATACTCAGGTGTATCAATTTTTTCTTACAGCCCAACTCCCAAGCCCACCACAGCACCTTTCAGAGGGCAAACTCATACAACACCGGCACCATGACAGAACTGGTTGTGCCGCAATTGACCATTAAAAAAAATCCATTACCAGATTCTTGAATAACTTGTTGTGCGAGAGCAAAACTAGTTTACTAGTTGAAATGCATGCGAGCGCGATCATTCTAATGCTCATCGATATTCAGGGCGGCGTGTCGGAGGAAGTAGAGGAGTCATTTGGGTTAAGAGATTGAGTGCTCTGATGAGTCAAAAAGCGCCAGATTAAATGTAGTCCAATGTGTCATGACAACAGACAACCCTTATTAAGATCAAGGTGTCTTCAGTGTTCACTCTCAAAGAGAATCATTCTTGACCTGTAAGAGTTCTGACCAGCCAGAATGTTCGCACTCCAAAAATCTTTCTTTCTTGCTTTTATTCCATTTAGCAACAGGGGTCAACGAACACGAAAATGTTTCGGTCTGATGTCCTTCGTCAGTGTGTTTTAACACAATCAACAAGAAAGCCACTCTAGATGCGAAGAGGCCACTCTGATTTATTCACATACAAAACTCTTTAAAATCAAGTAACTCTCTCTCTCTCTCTCTCTCACACACACACACACACAAACACGCGCGTGCACACACACAGGCACACACACGCGCGCACGCACACACACGCACGCACGCACCTTGTGGCTCCTCCTTTGGCTGTTGGGAGCCTGTTAGGGAGGAAGTGGTTTTCCCCACGAAGTGGCCTTGCACGCGGCCTCCTCTCCAGACCGGTGGCTCAGCGCAGGCCCACTTTGCCAAGTCCTCCACCCGCAGCACGATCCTCTTGGACACGGCCAGCACTTCATCCTGAAGCGCAGGGGACGCACACATCAACATTTGGGGAAAATATCTAATTGTGATTTACCTGACCAATATTGTGATTGCATTGTTATGCAATATAATGTAAATTAAACTAAAGTCACGCTTCAGTTCAATATTCCCTGCATATTACATTTAAAAGTGATTCAGAAATATTGCTTGACCACTTCTGCTTGGTTTTTATGCTGTCTATTCATCATACTGCTGCCTATGGTGCTTTTTAAAATGTTGGTTCATCATGTGACCTCAGGAAATAGAGTTTTCTATTAAAGATCGATTCATCTTTCAACCTTAAATCAACACACAAACACAAACACACACACACGCCTGGAATGTAAACTCCTCAAACAGCTTTAATAAACGAGGTCAAATGAGCCAGAGGCCAGCAACTCCAAACACGCACTAGCAACAAATATAACGGTGTAAATCAACTCTGATTCAACTAAGAGCAACACATATAATTGTGTTAACCAGACAAACTCTGATTTAACTAAGAGCAACACATATAATTGTGTTAACCAGACAAACTCTGATTCAACTAAGAGCAACACATATAATTGTGTTAACCAGACAAACTCTGATTTAACTAAGAGCAACACATATAATTGTGTTAACCAGACAAACTCTGATTTAACTAAGAGCAACACATATAATTGTGTTAACCAGACAAACTCTGATTTAACTAAGAGCAACACATATAATTGTGTAAACCAGACAAACTCTGTCAACTAAGAGCAACAAATTTAACTGTAAATCAGAAAAACTGTGATTCAACTAAACACTGAAAATATGTCTTTAATGTAAAAGTCATCTTACACTATATTTGGTCTTGACTGGCAGCATTAATGTGGGGATCCACTTTAACCACATCAGCTTTTATGTTCCAATGTGAGCATTATTGATACAAATGATATGAATTGCACTTCATGACCCAGTGCTCTCTCCGAGTCCTCGGTCTTGGTCAATGCCACTCGAGTGTGTGCCCAACTCTACTTCCGCACCAACGTCAGGTTGCGCACATGCCAGTGAGTCATGCGAAATAAAGCTCTTTATCACACATGCAGTTGTGCAACACTAGATCAAGTTTCCCTTAAGAGGAAGGTTCATAAGTCGCCCTAGCACAGAGCAGCCCTCTGCAGTGCAGCTCTCCAGACTAGCCTAGCGTCACGCTAGCAGCCCTGTGCAGTGCAGTGCAGCTCTCCAGACTAGCCTAGCGTCACGCTAGCAGCCCTGTGCAGTGCAGTGCAGCTCTCCAGACTAGCCTAGCGTCACGCTAGCAGCCCTGTGCAGTGCAGCTCTCCAGACTAGCCTAGCGTTACGCTAGCAGCCCTGTGCAGTGCAGTGCAGCTCTCCAGACTAGCCTAGCGTTACGCTAGCAGCCCTGTGCAGTTCTCCAGACTAGCCTAGCGTCACGCTAGCAGCCCTGTGCAGTGCAGCTCTCCAGACTAGCCTAGCGTTACGCTAGCAGCCCTGTGCAGTGCAGTGCAGTGCAGTGCAGCTCTCCAGGCTAGCCTAGCGTCACGCTAGCAGCCCTGTGCAGTGCAGTGCAGCTCTCCAGACTAGCCTAGCGTCACGCTAGCAGCCCTGTGCAGTGCAGCTCTCCAAACTAGCCTAGCGTCACGCTAGCACGACAGTTATGACTATCAACAGTAGAACACAGCCCTCCCTCAGGCCCAAAACACACATTCCTTCTAAAGGTCCCATAGAACACACCAGCTTATCTGCCATTTACAAAGCTTTCCCTAATATCTGACTTGTCACAGACCACATGCTTGTGTGTGAGCATAAGTGTCAATTCTTTCCACAGTCACATGTCGAGGAAGCATATTGAGCATAACACTGTGATATTAGGGAGAAAAAAATAATAACATTGATTTTAAAAAATTGGCCACAGAAACAGGGAAATGTTCCTTGACTTAAGCCCTGTTGATTTCCTTGACATTTTCTGTGACTGAAGTTAGCAGAAACTTTTGAGGGTGTTCTATTATATTTGTTTATTCAATTTTGTTTTACAAATCTTGAAACACGTGGCTCACCCCTGAATTCTGACACAGTGCCGAGCAACTTTAACCCCCCAAATCAAGGAAACACACAGTCACTAAAACACAACAGCAGAGTCCATAGAGCTTCAGTGGCACCTCACACAACGGCCCACAGTAACAGCTCACACGTCCTCCCCACAGTAACAGCTAGTCAATTCAGATCTCCACTCTAGGCACAGCCTGCATGCCTCAGGAAACAGGTATGAGCACTGAGCAGTGCAAAAACTACTTTCTGACATTTACAAATAGAGCACAAACACAATAGCCTGTGCCGCTGTTGGGACAGAGTTACTCGTGTTATACAAGCTCACGCACACACACCGTAGGCCAGTCACTCTGTCTTTTACACACACACACACACACAGTTAGTGTTCTGAACCAGCCTAGGTGCAGCAGCCCAAAAAACTGCATCAGGCATTTTGTGCCTGTAAAGTTCCAGGGTCGAGTCTCCATTTAATTACAATGGGAAGCAATTAAGGATGGTTATGGAATGTGAAGTGCCTGGCTAAAGGTCTGCAAAGAACTTCAGTGAATAAGTAACCCAAATATAATAATCTTAAACCCAAATATAATATCTTTAAAATTAGACACAGACAAAATTAAACACACCCGACTCCAAGAAGGTGGTATGCAACAGCTGGTGAAAGCACACGCACGCGCACACACACACGCACACACACACACACACCTGAAAAATGTCTATCTTCATTCCAAACAATGAAGACAGCCAAAATACATTTGCCATCTCCATTATTCTGTTGAACCCAGTCATTCTTTCCTTACTGGATATACTAAACAAAATCAAAAGATTACATTAGTCATTACCACTGTCTGCCCAAACACACACACATACGCACACGGGCACACACACACACACACCTCTCCATGGTCCCTGGTCCTGCCCTTGGGGGTGTCCTCCGGTAGGAAGTAGAGTCTGGAGCTGGCCAGCAGGTGGCGCTGTGCTTGGTCTTCCCACAGCAGGGTGACCTCAGCGATGCACACGGGTTCGTGGGGGCCACAGCGAACAAAGTAGAAGCCCCCCAGCTTCCAGACCGGGCCGAGGGAGCCCGTCTCCAGGCGAGAGCTCACCGACTTGTAGAAGGCCAAGGAGCCTCGCGAGCAGCTGGGAGCTCCTTCCCACTACGGGACGTTGGCCAAGGCAGGAGGAGACAAGACGGGACAAGATCGAGAGGAGGAAAAAACGAACAATCGGAATTAGAAAAAGAGAAAAGAAATATGAAAGAAAAGCAAGAGCAATGAAAATATATATATAAAAAAATAAGAATAAAAGAAAATGAAGACGACTATAAACGCAAGGGTGTGAAGAAACAGCAGCCCAGATAAAATACAGTGACAGGCAATGTCTTTAAATAGGCATGAGGACAAACTGCTAGCCCCTGCTAAACAAGTCACCGTTTTAGAGTGAGGGAGTGAGACGGTGTCTGTGTCAGCACTGGTGTGTTTCTGTGCCTGAGTAAAGTATTATGTTTGTGTACATGTTTTGCATTTGCGTTTTCAACTGAAAATTCAGCACTGAAATAGGGAACAATGAACATGAGAGCCTAATACCAGATAATAAAAAAAATCTAACAATGGAAATAACCTCCAGCTTTGTTATTCAAAATATTCCCAGCTTTGATATTCAAAAATGTAGCTTTGTATATAAGGCAAAGGCCTAAGACAACATAGTGAGCTATAATTTCTTGTGTCGGCCTGTTCTTTTCCTGTCTCAGACTAACAATAGCTGGAAGTGCTTTTATTTCAGTTTGTGACTTTTAGCTTGTGTCACCCCGAGTTCTAAAATATAAACTATAACACTGTTACATCTGCCTGGATGGTATACTATGACAGGAAACACAAAAGCACATTCATACACACGAGCACTCAGAGATATAGACTGTTCACACACACTAAACAAATACACACACACACAATGTAAAGTACCCGTTTTATCAATGGGTACAACACACTTCTCAAATCAGCTCAATGCTTCTGGCAAAGCACATAAATTAGCAGCAGTTGAGGCCTAAGCTAATCTACTTCACAAACAGGAATGACGCAAACACATATTTTAAAGAATGTTCTGTTTAAAGATTTATCACAGAAAGATTTGTCTCATGTCATCCTTAAACAATCTGGAAAACAGCATTCACCTTGAACTAAGACATGTTAGAAAACACATTCCAATGCATTAATCTACTTAGTAAAGCATAGGAATTGTACTCATGGGAGAAACAAATAGCATGTTAAATTTTGATATTGAATTATATTTTAGTAGGCTATTGCTTTGTGTCTGTGTGTGTGTGTGTGTGTAGAGTGGATTAGTGTGTAAGGGTGTGGTCCATACCCAAAGTTTCTAATATTATTTCTTAACATGGCCAATATCTACATTCACTCTGCTGTGTGGTAGCACACAGTGTAATGCTGGGATGAACGTGCATAACAGTTTACTTGATATTTCCAAACTTAGACCCAAAACACGGCCGCAATGACTGATGTTCTCCTAGCTTCCCAATGTGGAAAAGTTGAAATAATCTTTACATCCCCCACTTGCAAAAGTCCCTCCCCCTTAGCTTGCAGCAAAGCAAATCCACACGTCGATTGGCCGACTAGCGGTGAAAAGTAGCCCGGATCAATCTAGACAGTAGCCTAGGCTACAGCCACAAAATGAGTTAGACTACATTTTTCGATGTAATGTAGCCCTTCTAAAAAATAGAGGCGTTTTAATGCTGAACGCGCTGAACTGGCCTTCGTGGCGTTGTCTAAACGGTATCACCATGGACAAAGCAATATTTAATTTATTTCACAGTTTTGACCTTGGCGCTGACTATACTCGAAAAAAAATGTTTGCTAGCCTATATTTCAATCAATGGGCAAGAAAAGTTAATCACGGACATGGGGGCGGCCGAAACGTAAAATCGTTGGAGGGACGGATGGTAATAAAAATATATTAAATCGTTTCCGAACACTGAACTGGCCATATTCAACATAGCTCCATACATACGATTTGAGCATTAAAGGGAGTCAAAGCGAGTCATTCTAGAATCTTGCCCAACCAGTGTTACAAAATAACAAAATGATATTCGAGTCCAGGCAGTAAAGTAACAGTGTAGCTTTTTGTAGCGTTTCAATGGACAACAACGTCAACTGTTGATGATTACCATGAGTCAAAATAAAATAAAATAACATAGGCAACAAAAATATAGGAATTCAGCCATTACGAGATTCAACTCTTTATTAGCAGCGATATATCAATCCCCCCCACCCCCCCTATAGATTTGCTTCCACGACATTAGGATTTTTATTAGGCTACAGTGCTACTAACCATAACTGCTGTTTATGATATTATTGTTATCAGTTTAAGGAATTGGTCAAGCTCACCCCAATGTTGCTTGGACATCAACTAGGCTATTTCTCGCATTTTGTGTTAACGCATACATGAGGAAGATAGCATACTATTTTTGAAAAGCAAATGAGGAATACGTGGGGGTTGGGGAAGAGTGAGCCTAACTTAGCGTAAGGTATTCGACACGACACACAAAGAAATTAATTATTAACCGATATCGAAATATTGAAGATGAATTTCTAAATTACTTAACATTAAACAACTGATATTACGCAGTCGTGTCAAAAATGTGGCTTGATTAAGATACAACACCAGTGTGCCATTCGCAAATGCATGTTGCAACTTAGCCAACTCAAACTTGGCGTAGCCTAATATTTCAGAAAGTCTTGTTAGCCTGACAACTTTCAATACAGTGTCTTAAATTTAAACTGTGTCGAAATCACAGGCAAAATGACTGAAATTTAAATATCAAACAACGTGCTCGCAATCGATTAGTCTTATCATTCTGACACAATATAAAATTACAAAAATATTTCATAGAAAAATAAAGTTAGTATTGGAGTTACCTGTAGCCCATTCTGCTCCATTGCTGCCTTATACATTCCCCTATTCCCTGTTGGTACCTCCTAGACCTATCATGTTTCACAGCCGGGTACTCACCGGCACACAAACAAATGCTCCAAGAGAAAAGCCTTCGTTTTTTGTGAAAAATAGGACAGGATTTAGGTGTGGCCAAAGTCAGTTTGCAAAAGTACAGCTCACTCGTGCATGCCAACATTGAATGATTAAAATAATAAGCTAGGCCGAAGCATTAATATCGCATGCCCTTGGTGGAAGATTGGGTTGATAGCAATTCACGGTTAAGCCGTTTAACTTCCTCATTATTTTTAAAGCATGCCATTGAATCAATCCAAAGTAGCTTTATTAGGCTATAGTCCTAATGCATATAACACAGCTAGGTTACAACGTGCGCAAATAATGCTCACAACATTTTCTCCAGAAATATCTTGATTCCGTTGATCTTGCTTACAGGATACTGAATAATATTAAGTGGCAACATATCGGATAAACTTTCATTCGGCTGCCTTTCGTCACGTGGCTCACCACTATGTAGAAAATGAAACGGGCCCTCTGGAATTGATCGCGAGGTCTTCTGCTATACGACGGAGAATATTATCGCCTTGTCATTAACGCAATGGGAAAAAATACATTTAATATGTTGTTTATCTTCGTCTCCTGGGGTATTTAATACCTCTTTCGAGTCGGGCGTCTAATACAATATGAAAGCAATGTCATTTATGAAGTTTCAAGTGTTGTCCTGTAGAGGGCGCGTGTGCACGGAATGATAACCTTTTCATCACGTGCTGGTCTTTAGATGATGCATGATTTTAAGGACGTGCAAATAGTTCCTGTCCATTTTGTGATGTGATGTGCATCCTGTAATTGACAAATTATATAAGTTGTCATATAATTACTAGTAAAATTGTCTATGATGATGAAGTATGAATTTAATACAGAGCTACCTCTGTGAAAGGTAGGCTATTCTATCCATATGCCCTCCAGTGGCAGATCCACGCACTGCTAGTTTACATATCACCTCAGGCATCTATGCAGATTAAGATCTGTAGCCTACACTTAAGGTTTTTTGGGTGGTTCCTTAAATAAACAGCTAAAGGAAATAACAAAGGTTCAGTGAAAGCAATGCAGATGAGGCTATACAATGAGCTATTGAAGTGCCATATAGATAACATGTACCCAGTTCGCTGAGCTAGTGATGAAAACATTGACAGGGAATTTTGGACATTTCAACATCACAGTGCCGTCTTTAAGGCTGCATTAAAGGCACAGTTACTAAAATGTCATGGGCTTGAAATTGCATATGATCGCTAACTGCACCTTTAAGCATAAAGGGGGACACATGCACACTGTTAATGCTGCCATGCTTATAATGTAGGCCTGCTGCCATGCTTATAATGTAGGCCTGCTGCCATGTAGGCCTGCTGCCATGCTTATAATGTAGGCCTGCTGCAATGCTTATAATGTAGGCCTACTGCCATGTTTATAATGTAGGCCTGCTGCCATGCTTATAATGTAGGCCTGCTTCCATGCTTATAATGTAGGCCTACTGCCATGTTTAGTCATACTTGTGATCATTATCTTAAGTAAGATATTATTGACTTCTACTTTTAGTGTTATCGAGCTCAGTTGGTCAGTAGGTAATACACCTTTACTCCACTCAGCAGAGCAGCGCTGACACTTTTCTGTTAAAAATGAGCGGCTACATAAATAATTGGATTTGACTCAACTTAAACACATATCATGCAGTGACCCTGTGGCCTGCGGAAATGCCGTTGTCATGGCGGTTCTTAAAGGAATTATCCGGAGTAAAATGCACTTTAGATCAATTTACGGATGATTGGGAGTACATACGTTTAGTTGACATCCAAATCATGTCATTCGGATGTGTTTTGAGAAAGTTCGATGTTACCGTTTTTAGTCAAAGCTCGTTAGCGTGGAAGTGAGAAGGGCATATTTAATCCCGAGGTCTTTATGTGGTCGGATAGAGAGTCTAGAATCAATTTCATCAAGCCAGTACCTTTCCGGAAATGTTGCCATCTTTGTCGATTGCCAAGTGTGCTCTGGAAATTCACAATTTCGTCGCCGTTTAAAAAAAAAAAAAAAAACATAGTCCAGTATTTCTTTTGAAATTGAAATGAAGTTGTATGGACTGGACTATGTTTTTTTTTTTTTTTTTTAAACGGCGACGAAATTGTGAATTTCCAGAGCACACTTGGCAATCGACTCCTACGGACTTTCCCCTAAAGATGGCAGCAAAGATGGCAACATAGATGGCAACATTTCCGGAAAGGTACTGGCTTGATGAAATTCATTCTGGACTCTCTATCCGACCACATAAAGACCTCGGGATACTTAGGTTTGGCTTTAGGGACCCTCTACTCACTACCACGTAAGTGTAATGTTGTTTGGAACTGTAGAAGAGGTATAAAAATAGCGTTTTGTAGCGGCGAAATAATATGCCCTTCTCACTTCCACGCTAACGAGTTTTGACTAAAAACGGTAACATCGAACTTTCTCAAAACACATCCGAATGACATGATTTGGATGTCAACTCAACGTATGTACTCCCAATCATCCGTAAATTGATCTAAAGTGCATGTTACTCCGGATAATTCCTTTATGGTGTTGGTTCTAATGTCCCTACTCAGCTGGTTCCGCCTGCCATTCCACTGACCTAGGGAAGTGATAGCCGCGAAACGACTGTTGAGCCAGCCACTGGTCCTCATTCCACTTACCAAGAGTACATGTTTGCCTGATCTTAACATTAGCTACTCTTTGATCTTTTGGCTAACTGAACATACTATGATCTCCTGTACTACATGAGGTGCTCTTTGACCTATTGGCTAACTGAACTGACTATAATCTCTTATGTTTTTTTTTACTGATAATAGACGCAAAGCTACTCAGGAAGGATAAATTCACTGCAGGGGCAGTGGTTTTGTAGTATAACTATATATATATATATATATATATATATATATATATATATATATATATATATATATATATATATCATGCTGTATTTTATTTGACATGAAATTAAACCATGTTAGTTTGTAACAAAGATAAACATTATGAAGGTAAAAGTCAGGAAATGTAAAATTTTATTTACTTGCATCATTGCAGAACTAGTTCCTTCATTCATAGCCACCCCAAACAACATCAATGAAACTTTTTTTTAATGTGTTGCAATAAGTTCACAAATTTAATTTAAGAAACATAATTTTGAAGAGGCTCTGTGTTAGTTACTGGACTCACAGGACCAACACAGAAGTCTATAATGAGCCCAACACAAAAGATCCTATACCTGCAGTTCCACTAACTGCCATAGGGGGCTGGCTCCAAAAGAGAGTCAATTTCAACAGACCTGCATGTTAAAATTTAACTTCACAGTATAAATATACTTACAGCTTATATAAAACAAATTTGGACTATATGGTTTCCATGACAACCATGGGCTGAGGGATATTATTTTATAACTCTTCAGTTTAAATTATTTTAACAGACATTTATGCATAGAATATGAAATATGAATGGGCTGAGAGTTCAATATCAGATTCAATGTAAACAAAAATAGTAGACAAAAAACAACTTTGTTTAAGTTGACGCTTTACGGGCGTGTTTGGTTTGTAAATGTCCTCTTCTTGCTTAAATTTGATAAATGTGAGCAAGAAATAGACATTGTACTGTCCGAAAACTCCATTACTACGAACGACTGTCGGACAACTCGCATGTTAGCTTTTTAGCATGTTAGTTCCTTTTACTTAGCTTAAAGACTGCAACGCAATAGTCTCCAATTTTGAGCTTTATACCCCCTCTTCAGAAAACCTATGGGTAACGTCACAGAGAGTATATCCACTTATTTATGGAGTCTATGCATAGCATTTCACATAGCGTCACTGAGGTACAAAGAGGTTTTACTAGAGTGATGACCCCTTTGGCTGGTTTGCAGGCTAACAAAATAAGTAAAGGACGTCCGCCACACCAGTAGCTCCAAATAGAATTTTTTACTTTGTAACGTTTCTGCCGTCTGATGAAGGGCTAACCCAACGGTGACTGATGAAGGGCTAACGCTCGAAACGTTACAAACTAAAGATTATATGTGAAGCTACTGGTGTGGCGGACTTCCTTTATTTATTTTGTTATGCCCATGTCATCCAGCACCCAACTTTAGAGCTGGGATGTGCATGCTTTATTTTTATTCTTACATTGGTTTGCAGGCTAAGGCTGCGTTCACACCGACACGCTTTTTTCACCTCCATAACGTGAGTATTGTACCAAAGTAGTAAGTGTTAAAAACATGCGAGGTAGAAACTGATTGTGTACATGTTGTTGCTATGATAGATTATATTTAGCTAAATTGCTAGCTCCCTGACTTAGCTAGGACAGGCAGCTAAGACACGACCAAAGAGTCTATAGGTAACTTTAGCTTTATCTTAACTTTTAGCTTTATCAACCGTTTCTGACACAACCCATTGTTGAAAAGAATGCAACCTCAAAAACTATTTTTAACTTTGGGCGCCTCACGTTTTAGAAGCCTCGCTTTTTTTCTGCTTGTGCACCGCTTTTATAAACACGAGGCGCGTTGTAATGCTTAGTCGCACCGCTCCATAGGGAAACAAATTAATTTGAGCGCCTGGAGGGGAAAAAAACCTGCATCAGTGTGAACCCCTCTTAACTTTAGTGCATGTCTGGGCAAGACAGCATAGGCGGTTTTGAGTGTTTAACAAACAAAAAAAGAAAACCCCTACACAAAGCCCCTCAATCAAGGAAAATGACTAATCTCGCCTATTTATAGAATCACACGGGTGAACTGGATCACTTTGATCAGCGCAGTATGACAGGACCCTTGTGAAGTCACGGTCATGCAGCAGTTCTCATTAAAGGCGTTTCCTGTGTCATAATAAAAGGCTTTTCCTGTGTCATAATAAAAGGCGTTTCCTGTCTCCACGGGTCTCCGTTTCAGTGAGTCTCATTTTTAGGAACGTCTCCCTCTTTTGCGACCTCGCACATCTGAGGAACCACGGGATTGGCTAGCAGCCGGCCGCTCCACCACAGCCCTGGCCCTTGGCGTCCTGGGCGGCGTGTCGGTGTCTGGAGGGACGGTGGCGTCGGCGTGGGTGGTGGCGTCGGCGTGGGCGTGGGCGTGGGTGGTGGCGTGGGTGGTGGCGTGGGTGGTGGCATCGGCGTGGGTGTCGGCGTGGGTGGTGGCGTGGGTGGTGGCGTCGGCGTGGGTGGTGGCGTTGGCGTGGGCGTGGGTGGTGGCGTCGGCGTGGGTGGTGGCGTGGGCGTTGCGCTCCATGGCGCTGGCGATCCTCTCCAGGCTGCGGCTGACGGAGAGCAGGAGGGGGTGCGTGCGGCTCTCCATCCTGCGGAGGCGTGTGTCCAGGCCGCGGTGCAGAGCTCCCAGCTCCCCCTGCAGCACCGCCAGGCCTCCACGCTGCACCTCCAGCAGCTCCGACTCCCACCGCCTCCGCCCCGCACACACACACTCACACACACACACACCACCCGTGCTGCCTCCCTCTGGCGGACCGACGGAAGCTCCAGGGACTCCACCTTCTGCTCCTGTTACAGGCTTCTCAGGCGGTGCTGGGGCTGGTGGGGTGGGGGTGTGCGCTGGCTCGGCTGGCGCTGGTGCCAGTCTGGACGCTTGTGAGGGGGCAGGTGGGGCAGGTGCTAGTGCCAGTGTGGATGGAGGTGAGGGTGCAGGTGCAGGGGCTGGTGCTGGTGTCAGTGTTGATGCTTGTGAGGTTGCAGGGGCAGGTGCAGGTGCTAGTGCCAGTCTGGACGCTTGTGAGGGGGCAGGTGGGGCAGTTGCTGGTGCCAGTGTGGACGCTTGTGAGGGGGCAGGGGCAGGTGCAGTTGCTGGTGCCAGTTTGGATGGAGGTGTGAGTGTTAGAGTGGGTGCGACTCTTTGGGCCGGTGTGCTAAGTGCAGTTATTAATGTTGGTGTTGATGTTAGTGTGGGTGTTGCTGGATTGGGTTTGGCAGCGGCTCGAGTGACTAAAAAAAACACACACACATAAAGTAGAAAACACACACAAAGTAGAGGGTTATTTTGGGTTGTTATTTTGGTGTCTGGCATCCACATTGGGTCTGTATGGGTTATGCAAACTCATCTTAGTTTCTAAAAGATGAAAATTCATGAGGTTTTTTCATGAAAATAAATCCCTTTATGGCCATGAAACGGCTTATAGGCAATCCCCACCCCTTCACCTAATCCCTGATGTGAGGAACCAATCCCCCCCCACACACACACACACACTGCATACAACTCTGACAATGTTATCAATCGCTAACAATGTTAAGCTAATGTAAGATAGCTAACTCATGTTAGTTTGGTTATCTTGTAAAGCTTGTCACGCAACAGTGACGGGCTGTTCCGATTTGTTATTCTGAAAAGTGAACTAGCACCTGGCCTAGAAATATTTAACCATGATATTTACTGCTTATTTCACTCGTGATGTCTACTGTAGTAACACATTAAAAACCCCTAATGGACATGACGAAAATCAAAACGTTGCTTTTTGCCTGCGTGGATCTTTAAAATGTCTAACAAAGAAACAATGTTGTACTTCAGTGTTTCCCAGAGAATTGAATTCCATTTGTGGTGGTTGGTTTGCAGAATTAACTTGAATGCAACAGTTTTTAACAAATTAGCACAGTGTGGTTATGATGCTAACCAGATTTAAGCACAATTTAGTACAACCTGGAAAATCATTGCGTGGTGGTCAATGTTGATATTGTGGTGGGCCGCCACAAATAAGTCAATGTATGGGAAACACTGTACTTTAGGCGCATTAAGAGTAAAACTTAAAATCATTATCAAAATCTCAGCACTGGACAGGTCCTAACAAACAAACAAACAAACAAACAAGCAAACATACACACCTGTGGCAGTTTTCTCTGGCCGTTGCAGCGGCTCCATGCCGACCGACGGGAGGATCCGCATGCCCATGGGGCTGGCGTGCGAAAAGGCCGCGGTGATGATGGGGCCCTCGTGACGCACGGACACCATCCGCGTGCCCAGCCTCGTCTTGCGCCGTCGCTTCAGGTCGCTGAAGCGCTTGCAGCAGGCGGCGGCGGTCCTGGTGGGTCCGCAGCAAGCGCGGTTGATGGCGGCGGCCACCTCCTCCCACGCCTGCCGGCGGTCCTCGGAGCGCAGCGGGTTCTGGCTCTCGCCGTACAGCCGGTGGTGGCGGGCCTTGATCTCGCGCAGCAGGATGTCCATCTGCTCCCCGGTGAAGTGCTTGCGGCTACGCGGCTTTGAGCCCCTCCGAAGCAGCTCCAGCGTCCGGAAGCGGACGTCCAGCGGCTCCCGTGACTGGCTGGGAACGGCCGCCGGGCTCGACAGGGCCTGAGTGGGATTGTCCACGGTGCTCGAGGGGGCGAACGCCGCGTCACCATTCCCATCATCCACCGCTTCAGCGTCAGGTCTCAGACCGGAAGAGGCTGCAGGTGTAGCTGGCACAAGGACAAACACAAAACATGGGATTTTATTAAACAGATCCTTTCTTTTTTTCCCTTCTTTTTTGAATATATACTGCTCAACTTTTGAGGCGAGTGTTTTATTTTGCAAGAACTGTAAGACATTCAGTGAATGTAGTTTGAAAATTGAGAAAAGGGTGGAAGGTTTCTAAAACTGTGTTTTAAAAATTGTGGAAAACTGTAAGTGTTCCCTTAATTTTTTTGAGCAGTATATTTTTGGGGCTTTTTGCCTTCTATATCAACAGGACAGAGGGGAGAGAGAGAGATGGGGAGGGACCGGGAGGGACCAGGACATGACCGCGGGCCAGACCTGGGTCCCCACGGGCACTGAGACCCAAGTGTGGTACGGTCCTGCCATCTGCACCACCACTCCCCCTAAACAGATTATTTGTGAGGCCAGCTGAAGAGAGCAGCGCACCTGCCAGGCTTGTGAGGAAACCTGTGAGCTCATTAAACATGACATAGAACGGAAAACCATGTTTGCCTTGGCTGTGTTAAGGGGAATAAGGAGACTTCGGTGCGTAGCCACAAAACGGCTATGAACAGGAAACAGTTTCAGTGGTTTCCTCCTGCATATGTGAACTTGTTTTTGACAGACCATACCTTCTAAGTTAAAACCAGAGAACAAGGTGAAAATACTCCAAAATGTATCAAATTAATGAAATGATCCATTCTACGTCACCTTTAAGACAGAAAGACCACCCTGTCTGGCCACATGTGGACTGGCAGTGGGTCCTAGCTGCAAAGCCAAACTCACAGCATTCAATATATAATAAACACAAACAAACGTGCAAGACACCTGTTGTGCTGGCGGACGGAGTGTCCTCTCCCACAGATCCTCTCTCTGGCCTTTGGGGGTGCGTTGAGCTGACCCCATCGACCAGCTTGGTCCTGGAGCGTCTCTTCAGGTCTCTGAAGCGCGTCTGGCACGCGCTGGCGGTCCTGACGGGGCCGACGCCAGCACTGGTGACCGCGGCCGCCACCTCCTCCCATGCCCGCCGGATCATGGCGAAGGGAAGGCCTTTGGTGTAGATGCGGTGGTAGCGCGCCTGGATCTCGCGCACTAGGATGTCCAGCTCCTCCTGGGTGAAGCGCTGCTGCCGGACGCGAGCCATCATCTGGGTCTCCTGAAACAGCCCGGGACCGTTACCACGGTGACAACCTTTCAAATCTAATGAGATCAGATAAGTTTGAGATCACAACCACCTCTTCCTGTCCTCTTTCTCAATTCATATGACTGATGGGGGTATATATATATATAAGTAAGTATAAGTATAAGTAAGTATATATACTCTTTTGATCCCGTGAGGGAAATTTGGTCTCTGCATTTATGAATTAGTGAATTAGTGAATTAGTGAAAAACACTCAGCACACAGTGTACACACAGTGAGGTGAAGCACACACTGATCCCGGTGCAGTGAGCTGCCTGCAACAACATCGGTGCTCGGGGAGCAGTGAGGGGTCAGGTGCCTTGCTCAAGGGCACTTCAGCCGTTCCTACTGGTCGGGGTTCGAACCGGCAACCCTCCGTTTACAAGTCAGAAGCCCTAACCAGTAGGCCACGGCTGCCCCTCCTGTATACACACTGATCTCAGATGGGACACCTGGCTTCAGTTCTACCTGTGCATCCGAAGGTGATGTCACTCATTCGCTCATCGAGAACTGTGCTAACTAGGATCAGCTGGAGAACTGTGCTAACTAGGATCAGCTGGAGAACTGTGCTAACTAGCATCAGCTGGAGAACTGTGCTAACTAGGATCAGCTGGAGAACTGTGCTAACTAGCATCAGCTGGAGAACTGTGCTAACTAGGATCAGCTGGTTTAGTGAATGGTTGGAACCGATGCTGTGTACGTGGTAGGACTTTTACTTTCTGAAGCCGGGATTCCCAACTCTGACACTGCTGATGCAAATCTGGCACCTGAAAAGACATTTCTTTTTGTGTGTAGAAAACTAAAAATGACTCCACTCTACAATCACACAAGCCTCCAGATTGAGATGCAATCTAATTGCCCTCTGTTAATTTGTACAGCAAGCAACCACTTCACCAGTTAGAACGAGAAGTTAAGTAAGGAACGAGGGTGAAGGTACCGTTAGGTAAGGAACGTGGTCATCATCAGGAGTAGGCCAGCTGGCGGCAGCTGGAGTGATGCTCTCGTCTGGAGAGTGGCTAGAGCTTCCTACATCAGCAACACGAGGGAAAACAACACATGAAACAGCACAAATAATCTAATAATATATGTTTTCCCTAAAATCTCTTAATATGATTTAATCTGCCCGCCACACAGGATAGCAAACCAAGATTGAATGTCTTATTTGAACCACAACAATGCAGCCACACAGATTCTACCCAAGTTAGAGGTTTGTGATCTTGAGAGAGAAATGGTAGGCGCCCACGTTTCCCAACAATGTTCCATACATATATGGCCATGAGGACTTTGTTGCAAATGGATGACTGAAAGCAGGCTTGGAGAAGCTGTAAGTGTATCTCCTTTACACTGACAATACTGTGAATGCACATAACATACCACAGGGATCCAGACTGATGCGCGTGAAAAAAGACGTCATTGCATGGCCTTACTAAACCTTGAGCACCAAACTGCTTTCTTTCTGCTTACCTTCATCGTTCTCAGTTTTAAAGGTGACCGCAGACTCTGGCCTCCTCCAGGATCCCACCGCGTGTCTCAGAGTGACCTGAGCAACTGTGGAGTTTCCCCCATTGCTGTCGGAGTCCATGCAGTCCGCTTCTAGACTAGCGAGAGATGCAGAATTGCTGTCCACGTCCTGGAATTCAAACACATAGTTAGGAAAGAGCCGGAACACTCCAAACAACAAAAATATTCCAGACTACAGAAGCAGACAACATACTGTAACTGACTGTTAATAAACAGCTCTGCTCTGATAAAGTGGCCAGACTGTCCTCTGCCTATTGCAGGCAAATTCCCCAAACCCCCCTCCCCCAAACACAACACCACACAAGAACTCTGAACTTTGAACCATGTTTTCACTTCAGTGGCTTCAGCGGCTTAATAATACTTTGCACTTTGCATTCAACTTAGCAACTACGTCATACTAGTCTTATATTTATTAACAATCTTGTGTCATAATGTGCACAACTGCATTCCTGTGTCAAGGAGATGGTTAACCGTTTTGTTGTTTTAGACAAAGGGTATAAAGATACTTGACAGAAAAGGGAGAAAAACTAGAATAAATAAGCAATTGATATCCAATGCAAAGCTATTTCCATTTTTGTATGCATGTAGGGTGCATCTTTACAAAACCCAGCTCACTGGGATTTTGGTCGGCATAAGATGCACTGCTGATAAAACAGGTGATGGTTTATTAGTATGATGGCAATGGCCCCTAATTTAAATGCTGGGCAAAGTCTAAAGCCTAACTAAAGCTTGCTTCATATGCAAATGTTATACCATGAGAAAGATCCTAGGCGTAAACAACAGTGGTCAGCTAGCTAAAAGCTATCTCAGTCACGCCACAGGATGCCATAGTCCATGCACGAGAACTTTGCACATACACTGACTTCGCACTTTGCCCAGCATCTCAATGAGGCCCCAACAGGATTTTATCATCATCAGTCACAATATTTAGTCCATTTAACTTTAAAGCCGTAATATAGAATGGGGCACTAAATAATATTATGTTGGGAGGCATAGTGCCGCATTGGACCAAAGGTTAACTAGTTGAAGTTGACTAGAGGTGCGGGTGGTGACTAGCCTGAACATTCACAATTTTGTAATGGGAGGGGGCGTGTTAGCAAGGAGGCTAACCACACGGTGCTAGCAGCTACGAGCAGTCGGACACGGAGAGTGATGTTAAGATGATGCACAGCTCTACCACTAGCTATGGTTGGTAGCCTACTTGCAAAAAGAAGTCCCCGAGTGAAAGAAAACGTACATGAATAATAGTATAGATCGCTATCGGTATCAATTGGGCCGTTGGGTACTGTCTGGTTTGCCTACTGCCCGGTCCTGCTAACTAGCCAAAACAATCCCCACTTTCTTATGCCTACCGTTGGCTCCTCTGGTGTGCCAGGGTCCAGGACTGTCCAGCGTATGACCTCCATAAAATCTCCATCTGCTTTATCCTTATGGTGGCGGGACTGGTCAGGTTCACATTGTAGTTTCTTTGCCAGTCCCAGGAACAAATCGTTGCTGGACATAAAGTCAGTGTCCTTCATTAAACACCATGACAGCGGTGGCTCACTCAAGTGTCTGTTGAGCCCTGCTCGCAGACCCATGAAACCGCTGAATCCATACGGTTCTCCTCTTCCATTTTTGACTGTGAGGTAGAACTTGCTGAGTATTTCATTCAATTCCGATTTTGAAACCGCATTAAAGTCAATGGTTTGTCCAAGGTGTTCGAAGCACCAGTTCTGAAAGCAACGAACGGCCCACTTGGTTTGTCCCGCTGTCTTGTTGCGTTCGTTTTCAGATTTGTTTACATTTGGCATTTCGTAATATTTACTCGTTTTCATGCTCTTGTCCATGATTGTATCCACTACATCACATTACATTCAGGTGATAATCTCAAAGTAAATTAGTAAAACGAAACGCTGGGTCCTGCGCAGACAATTACTGTAGTGTTGGTCACAAGGATTTTAATTTTACAGGGGGGCGTTCGTGAGCTTAAAGCACAGCGTCATCCTAGTTGGTTATTAATTAACAGCCTGCTGGTAAACCACTGGACCAAAGCGTTTTTGAGCTGCTTTAAAGGTGTTGGCTGTTACACACTTACACGAGGAACTTCCCTGTTTGTCACACCGTTGCCTTATGCACCTTGGCCATAGACAACCTTCAGCCATAACCAGACCACAGAACATAGGCTATATCACTTACTTTGAATACATTTTGTTTTATGATAAAAGATTACAGTAGGCCTATATCTTCTCCACACGACTAAACATTAATTTGTAAGTCTACTATTATTATTATTATTATTATTCATAATCCACGCTACCAAACCTACGCTTTTGGTGTGTGTGCACAACCTCATCTTTAACTCATTACTCATCTTTTACTGCATCTTCCTGAATCTCAATTTGCGTTGGGCAATGTCTGTTGTAAGGCAGTGTGTGTAATGTCTATGGACCTCACTGTGGAATTTTGCAAAATCTGATACTGTGTGCAATATCTAATATCAATGCCTTGCCTTCTCAATAACTTTGAAACAGCTGTTTGGGATCAGGCAGACAGACCAATACATCATTTCAGCATATAAATATGAAAACATGCACATAATCAATAAGCTTCTTAAGTATCAGCTGGAATTGGAAGATTGCAACATGCCAACAATGTGTGTGTGTGTGTGTGTGTGTGTGTGTGTGTGTACATAAGGTGGGAATGTGTGTGAATGTAAGATGGAAATGTTTGTGTAAAAGTTAAGTGGAAATAAAAGGTGGTTGTCATGTGTTAACCTTTTACACTTTAGTGAACTGCATTGAGAATGACTCCCTTCACATGGACAGCATATCAAAAATGTATTTTTATTCCAGATTGTCTGAGATGAGGTATTATAAGGCAGTGGTTTTGCACCATAACAGAAATATTTATTAATGATACTTTATTAACAATTATATATATATATATATATATATATATATATATATATATATATATTTAAATAAACAACAATAATATATAGCTAATTATTAACAATTATTACAATTATAAACATTATGAAAGTACAAATAAGGACCTAAAAAATCACTTTCTTTCTACCTTGGTCTCTTTGCCAACATAAAGCCCAAATCAGATCAATGTTCCTGTCTGAAGGCTCCATTGCAACAATGTACTCAATCAAATGCTAAACCCACACTGTATAACTTTGGAATTACTTACAGAAATACTCATTCCTCATAATAAAGCTGTTATTTGGCGACATGATAATGATTTTAAAAAGATTTGCGGTAACACTTTACTTGACGGGTGAGTTCATAACACATTCATAGCAGCTGTCATAAACTGCACATAAAGCATTCATGACTGTTTCATGAGACATGACTCAACATTCATACCAAACCTTTCATGAATGTGGAAGACAGAACGACGACAACTTGTCAAAATAAAAGTCAAAATAAAAGCAGCATTGCCGTTTTTTTCTCCAGCCTTTGTAAATATTTCATGAATATCTTATGAAGTCTACATCGAATGTCACTTTACTATACAAGTTGTGAAGTATTCGTAATCACTGAGTTTAACACTGGGAGGTAAACTAGCCTTCAGCTGACCAGTATTTATGTAACCTGGAACGGTTGGACATTCCCAGTAGCAAAAGATGAGAAATCATCTGCAAAGGTTACATCATAAAACAAAAACATTTTTATGAAACAAAAATTTGCTTGACCATGTTCTGTCTTTTTGGCACTGGAGTAGCAGCCCATTGACTCAGATGTGACGTGATCAGGTAAGAGGTTTGGAACAAAAACGGCAATGCTGCTTTGTGATTGTTGCACTTTTATTTTGACAAGTTGTCGTCGTTCTGTCTTCCACATTCATGAAAGGTTTGGTATGAATGTAGAGTCGTGTCTCATGAAACAGTCATGAATGCTTTATGTGCAGTTTATGACAGCTGCTATGAATGTGTTATGAACTCACCCGTCAAGTAAAGTGTTACCAGATTTGCTCATCATAATATCTGTCGTATAAGTCGTATATCTGCAGCGTCATGTTTTGTGTCTCCATTCGTCAGTGTTGCTGAGTCGTATTGTTAGGTGCGTCTACCTCTTTTGCGCTTGCGACCTTGTAGTTGGTAGGAACCACGGGATTGGCTAGCAGCCGGCCGCTCCACCACAGCCCTGCCCCTTGGCGTCCTGGGCGGCGTGTCGGTGTCTGGAGGGGCGTCGGCGTGGGCGTTGCGCTCCATGGCGCTGGCGATCCTCTCCAGGCTGCGGCTGACGGAGAGCAGGAGGGGGTGCGTGCGGCTCTCCATCCTGCGGAGGCGTGTGTCCAGGCCGCGGCGCAGAGCTCCCAGCTCCCCCTGCAGCACCGCCAGGCCTCCACGCTGCACCTCCAGCAGCTCCGACTCCCACCGCCTCCGCCCCGCACACACACACTCACACACACACACACCACCCGTGCTGCCTCCCTCTGGGGGACCGACGGAAGCTCCATCGGCCCCGCTGGGCCCATCCTCTGCTCCAGCTGCAGGCCTCTCGTTGGGGGGTGGTGTTGGGGTGGGTGGTGCAGGCCTCTCATTGGGGGGTGGTGTTGGGGTGGGTGGTGCAGGTGTTGGAGGTGGTGCGGGTGTGAGTGTTAGTGTGCTGGGTGCTGCAGCTGCTCTGGGATTCAGTGAAGGTGGAGGTGCTGGCGAGGGAGTGGCAGTGACTGTGGGTGCAGATACTCGGGTGGGTGATGGTTCAGGGTCCGGTGCTGCCATGGGCGTTGCTGTGGGGTCTGGGTCTGGTTCTGCTGTGGGGGTGGGTTCTGCTGTGGGGATGGGTTCTGGTTCTGGTGTGGGGGTGAGTTCTGCTGTGGGGGTGGGTTCTGGTTTTACTGTGGGGATGGGTTCTGGTTCTGCTGTGGGGATGGGTTCTGGTTCTGCTGTGGGGATGGGTTCTGGGGTGGGTTCTGCTGTGGGGGTGAGTTCTGCTGTGGGGATGGGTTCTGGTTCTGGTGTGGGGGTGAGTTCTGCTGTGGGAGTGGGTTCTGCTGTGGGGGTGGGTTCTGGTTTTACTGTGGGGATGGGTTCTGGTTCTGCTGTGGGGATGGGTTCTGGTTCTGGTGTGGGGTTGGGTTCTGCTGTGGGGATGGGTTCTGGTTCTGGTGTGGGGATGGGTTCTGGTTCTGGTGTGGGGGTGGGTTCTGGTTTTACTGTGGGGTGTGGGTCAGGTTCTGGTGGGGTGGTGGGGGTGAACCTTGGTGCCTGAGCTGTTGCGAGCGGAGCTAGCGCTGGCATGGTTGCAAGTGATGGTGCAGTTCCTGTTTCGGTCGTGGCTTCGGCTAGTGTGAACCAAAAAAAACACACGGAAGAGAGATTTGTTACATGAGGTTGTTTCAGCGTCTGAGTCAGTTTTATACAGGCTATGCAAATGTATGTAAAATATGTAAAGGTTTAGGCTAACATTGCTGTCAGCCTTTGTTCTTTATTCAAGAATAGATCATTCTCCAAGCCCATTCATTATGTCAGGCTCACTACTGACTAGAGGGTCTCAGAGACAAGCAAACAAAGTGTAGTTTGACAGCATGACTGAGCTCTCTCACCTGTGAGTTTGACAGTGTGACTGAGCTCTCTCACCTGTGAGTTTGACAGTGTGACTGAGCTCTCTCTCACCTGTGAGTGTGTAGTTTGAGCTCTCTCCCCTGTGAGTGTGTAGTTTGAGCTCTCTCACCTGTGAGTGTGTAGTTTGAGCTCTCACCTGTGAGTGTGTAGTTTGAGCTCTCTCACCTGTGAGTGTGTAGTTTGAGCTCTCACCTGTGAGTGTGTAGTTTGAGTATAAGTATAAGTATATAAGTAAGTATATATACTCTTTTGATCCCGTGAGGGAAATTTGGTCTCTGCATTTATCCCAATCTGTGAATTAGTGAATTATGCTCAAGGGCACTTCAGCCGTGCCTACTGGTCGGGGTTCGAACCGGCAACCCTCCGGTTACAAGGTCCGAAGCGCTAACCAGTAGGCCACGGCTGCCCCCTGACAGCATGACTGAGCTCTCTCACCTGTGAGTGTGTTCTCTGGGCCGTCCTGTGGCTCTGTTTTCACTGACCGGAGGAGTTCCGCGTGTGTGGGGCGTGGGTGAGGGAATCCTGTGCCCCCCTGCAAAACAGACATGATGTGTTTGCCAGTGGCATTATTGTTCTTGTGACGTCGCCTGAAGTCGTTGAAGCGTTTGATGCAGGCGGCCGCCGTCTTAGTGGGGCCACAGCGAGCACCGTTGACCGCCACCGTCACCTCTTCCCACGCCTGTCGGCGAGCCGATAACCGCGAGGCGTGCTGCCCGTCTCCGAAAATCTGGTGGCGGCGGGTGTTGATCTCACACAGCAGGATGGCCGTCTGCTCCTTGGTGAAACGCGAGCGGTGGACGATCTCCCCCTGCTGATGTGTGTCCAGGCTCCTGGCCCACACGTTCAAGGACTCCTGAGACCAACTGGGAGCCTCCACAGCGCCCTTCCCACGATCCCCTGCTTCACCCCCAGGTCCAGCTCCGGGTCCCTCAAACGATGAGATTACAGGTGTGGCTGGCGCAAGGACAAACACAAAACATGGGAGTCACTCAGTTTATGCTACTGCAACTTCCTTGTAAAGCCCAACTCCGTAATCAACAATCACGTTGTTCACTTTTTTCAGTCAAATGTCAGTGTCTTATTTCCTTGTTCAACAAGCGGTTAAACATCTCTACATTCTGTCTGCCAGGAGACAAGATGAGCACATGATGACGACGATAGAACGATCCTTCTACACACCCATTCATTATCGACTGGTGCAGTCTCCACAGTCTCAGAGGCTACACACACACACACACACACACACACACAACAATGTAAACGTGAAGGCCACCTGTTACGCTGGCGGACTGAGCGTCCTCTCCCGCAGGTCCACTCTCTGGCCTTTGCGATGACTTCGAGCCGACTCTATTGGCCTGCTTCATCTTGCTACGTCGCTTGAGGTCGTTGAATCGTTTATGGCAGCCTGCGGCCGTCCTCGAGTGGCCGAGGCCCGTGCTGTTGACCGCCGACGCGACCTCCTCCCACGCCCGGCGCGTCTTCGCCGGCGACACGCCTCTGCCGTAGATGATGTGGTAGCGAGCGTGGACCTCGCGCACCAGGATGCCCAGCTCCTCCTGAGTGAAGCGCTCCTGCCGAACGCGGCCCATGATCTGAGAGTCCTGAAACACACACTGGCGCGGTCAGCACGCTGGCGCGGTCAGCACACTGGCGCGGTCAGCACACTGGCTGGTGCGGTCAGCACACTGGCTTTGATTTGAAAAGCAAATATAATCGGCTAAGCCTGTGATCACAGCCACGTCTGACTGGTTACTTAAGTATAAGTATATACTCTTTTTAATCCCGTGAGGGAAATTTGGTCTCTGCATTTATCCCAATCCGTGAATTAGTGAAACATACACAGCACACAGTGAGGTGAAGCACACACTAATCCCGGCAGTGAGCTGCCTGCATCAACAGCGGCGCTTGGGGAGCAGGTCGGGGTTCGAACCGGCAACCCTCCGGTTACAGGTCCGAAGTGCTAACCAGTAGGTCACGGCTGCCCTTGCCACTTCCATAATGAAAAGACTTTCTGCTTGTTTGCATGCAATGTAAGACATTCCCCATCTTGTCAATCCTGGGTAGTCATTTTGCACCAAGGGTGTACTAAACTCGTCTCATACTGACTTAAAGGCAAGTGTGAAGGTACCGTTAAGTAAGGACCGTATTCGTCAATGGAGGGCCAGCCGGACACAACTGGACTGATGCTCTCCTCTGGCGGGGCGTCTGAGCCTCCTACATCAGCGACATGAGAGAAGAGCACGCATTAACATGAGCCCCAAACTATCAACTACAGAAACCTCTTCATAACAGATAAATAGACTAGATGGACAGACAAAACATGATAGATAGATAGATAGATAGATATACCATGATAGAGAGATAGATCATGATTGATAGATAGATAGATAGATATACCATGATAGAGAGATAGATAGATAGATAGTTTATTATTTGGATAGATTGTTTAATGTCCCCAGGTGGATAATTGTTTTCATGTTCACCTTCATCATCTTCGGTTTTAAATGTAGCTGAAGTGTCCGGCGTTCCCCAGGATTCAATCACATGTTCTAAACCGACTTGAGCAACTAAGTAGTTTCCTCCACTGCTGTCGGAGTCCGACAGGTCCACCTGAAGGCCAGCGAGACAAGGTGTAGGACTGCCGTCCACCTGAAGGCCAGCGAGACAAGGTGTAGGACTGCCGTCCACCTGAAGGCTAGCGAGACAAGGTGTAGGACTGCCGTCCAAGTCCTGATGCAAACCAACACATAGGCGAGACACTCAAAATTACTGACAACAACTCTGAATGTTAAGCATGATCTGCTTTGAGAATGTTGTCCCTACAGATTCCAATCCATGAAGCACTAAAAAGTAAAATCAATGCATATTCTGTATCCTGTGTTCATATTCTGTATCCTGTGTTCATATTCTGTACCCTGTGTGCATATTCCTGAATGCCTGGGGCCCTCATTTGAATAATGGGCAAAGTGCAAAGTCTGTCTCTGGGCAAAGTTCTCGTGCATGAACTCACGGCATCATGTGGCATGTGACCGCTTTAGCTGACCCACCACTGTTTTTGAGCTTTTAGCTGACCCAACACTGTTTTTGCTTCAAATCTTTCTCATGGTATTTCGTTTGCAAATAGATTTTGCATAGTTATTATGAAAGCTTTGCCCATGCATTTGAAATTATGGGGCCCCAATGTTTACACACTGATAACACCCATGATAGCATTTTTATCTTATTTTCATAGTACGCCAAGTTTATGAAGGTACACCACCATGCCAAATTGATGTCAACACAAATTCGCCTGTGGTCCGAAAGACTACGATACGATATACGAAAAGCCTCATTACAAAGCATTCAGGATGTGCCTGCAGGATTCAGTGGGATGTGAGCATACAAGATTGATAAGCTACGTGATGTGATGTATGATAGTAGGCCTAATCAGTATGATGGCATATAATACCTTTAAACTTACAAATGTAATGAAATTCGACAGTAGGCTATAGGCCTAATGTTTTGCAATTATGGGCACCCCGGTCTATTTAGGACCATAGACAGTAAAAAAATATAAAAAGGACGCTCAATTTCCGTCTGATAGCCTACGTCAATGCTTTACTTCCGTGTATCTAACTAACTAGCATAATAAAATGAGACATCAAATGAGACTCTGTGAGAACATTAAGAGCCCTCTTAACTTGTAAGTTAGGGCGCATGGAACAAGCAGCACCTGCTTGATGATTATCGTTGACCCCTCCGGTGTGCTTGGATCCAGAACTTTCCAGCGCTTGACTTCGATAAAATCTCCATCTGTTTTCTGGTGCACTGACAGGTCAGTTTCACTTCGAAGTTTCTTTGCTAGTCCCATGAAAACACCGTTGCTGGACATAAAGTCACGGTCCTTCGCTAAACACCAACACTGTGGAGGCTCGCTCAGGTGTCTATTGAGTCCTGCTCGCAAACCCATAAACCCACTGAATCCATACGATTCCCCTCTCCCATTTCTCACCGTGATATAAAACTTGCACAGTATTTCATTCAATTCTGTTTTTGAGACCGCATTAAAGTCAATAACATGCCCGAGGTGCTCGAAGCACCAGTTTTGAAAACAACGAACGGCCCACTTTGTTTGACCTACTGCCTTTTTGCGTTCGTTGTTTTGCGATTCATTATCTTTTTTAGTTGTCATGCCCTCGTCCTCGATCGTATCCATCAAATCACACGACTGTCACACCTCAAAGTAAATTAATGATACGAATAAACTGGATCACATCTTCTGCATATGGCAAAAGTCCTTCCGCATTACTACGACACGTAGGTCCGACAAGTCACATGGAGTTTAATTACGGGAGTGTTCGAAAGTATGGCGCGCAGCGTCGTCAATGTTGATTATATCTTGCCTTTTGTGTCAGCATGTCAGCATGACAATAACTGTCATTATTGTACTTATTGACGAGAAACTTGCCAACATGTCATAACCTTCTTAAATGAGTGTTGTACTTTGAGAGCAAAGATTAACCGGAGTCAAATTACTTGTTTGTTTACGCAAACCTGGCCAATAAAGCTAGTAAACCCAATAGCCTACTTTTGATGATGTGATGACATTATAAAAAAAACAATGAATAGCCTCTGACTGAGTGCGGTAAAATTAGATTCAGATTGGATATTCAGCAGACATTCGGCTGAGTTGATTTTACTATTACAAACATGCGTTGTTAGTTGTGTGTGGCGCATGAGATTCTAGGCGCCAATCCTGTTTACAGAGCTATTCATGTCACAGCCTACATTTTGTTAAAAGAAGACTTAATTTGGTGTTTGGAAGCAGCAATATCTCACTTGTAATAACACGCTAACGCAAAGCACTAGAAGTACACCACAAACGTTATAAAGAACCTATTGTTGTGGACTACCTTTCACAGCAGTTCGTTTTTCAAAATAAAAGTCCTACATCTGTATACAACAATTGGCATAATTTTCCCATGCCAATATTTCAGGCTGTGGCGCACTTGTGGCCAAATAAATCACACCATTCTAATCCTTTTCTGGAGCTCTTTGTATCACAGCTCATATTTTTTGGAAATAAGACTTAATTTGGTGTTTGGGGACCACTTGAAATATTTCACTTGTAATAACACGCTAACGCAAAGCAGTAGAAGTACACCACAAATGTTATAAAGAACCTATTGTTGTGGACTACCTTTCACAGCAGTTCGTTTTTCAAAATAAAAGTCCTACATCTGTATACAACAATTGACATATTTTTCCCATGCCAATATTTCAGGCTGTGGCGCACTTGTGGCCAAATAAATCACACCATTCTAACCCTTTTCTGGAGCTCTTTGTATCACAGCTCATATTTTTTGGAAATAAGACTTAATTTGGTGTTTGGGGACCACTTGAAATATTTCACTTGTAATAACACGCTAACGCAAAGCAGTAGAAGTACACCACAAACGTTATAAAGAATCTATTGTTGTGGACTACCTTTCACAGCAGTTTGTTTTTCAGAATAAAAGTCCTATAATTCACATACTTTTCCCATGCCAACATTTCAGACTGTGGTGCACTTGTGGCCAAATAAATCACACCATTCTAACCCTTTTCTGGAGCTCTTTGTATCACAGCTCATATTTTTTGGAAATAAGCCTTAATTTGGTGTTTGGGGACCACTTGAAATATTTCACTTGTAATAACACGCTAACGCAAAGCAGTAGAAGTACACCACAGACGTTATAAAGAATCTATTGTTGTGGACTACCTTTCACAGCAGTTTGTTTTTCAGAATAAAAGTCCTATCATTCACATACTTTTCCCATGCCAACATTTCAGACTGTGGTGCACTTGTGGCCAAATAAATCACACCATTCTAACCCTTTTCTGGAGCTCTTTGTATCACAGCTCATATTTTTTGGAAATAAGACTTAATTTGGTGTTTGGGGACCACTTGAAATATTTCACTTGTAATAACACGCTAACGCAAAGCAGTAGAAGTACACCACAAACGTTATAAAGAATCTATTGTTGTGGACTACCTTTCACAGCAGTTTGTTTTTCAGAATAAAAGTCCTATCATTCACATACTTTTCCCATGCCAACATTTCAGACTGTGGTGCACTTGTGGCCAAATAAATCACACCATTCAAACCTTCTTCGGGAGTTCTTCCTATCACAGTCCATATTTTTTGGAAATAAGACTTCATTTGGTGTTTGGGGGTCCTTTACAACTTAGGTTGATTGTTAGAAAAGTAGAACTTTTTTATTTGAAAAAAACCTGTGTGAAAGGTACTGTGCAGGTATAGGTTCTTTGTCATATTTGTGCCATGCCTCATGTTATTACAAGTGAAATATTGCAAATTGACATACAGAACCACACAATTAAATTTTTTAGAAGATATGTGATGTGACATGAAGATCTCTATGAGAGTAATAAAATGATGTGACCTATTTCCTGACACGTTTGACACGCTGAAATATTGGCATGTGAAAACTGTTGAATAGAGAAGTAGGACTTTTACTATGAAAAACCAACTGCTGTGAAAGATATTCCATAACAATAGGTTCATAATAACATATGTGGTGTGTTTCTACATTTTTGTGTTAGCGTGTTATTACAAGTAAAATATTACATATGGTCCCAAACACTAAATGAAGTTGTATTTCCAAAAAATATGGGCTGTTATACAAAGAGCTCCAAAAGAGGGTTAGAATGGTGTGATTTATTGAGCAACAAGTGCGCCACACCCTGAAATATTGGCATGGGAAAATTACGTCAATTGTTGTATAGAGATATAGGACTTTTATTTTGAAAAAAAATAACTGCTGTGAAAGGTAGTCCATAGATTCTTTATAATGTTTGCGGTGTGCTTCTACTGTTTTGCGTTAGCAAGTTATTACAAGTGAAATGTTACATGTGGCCCCCAAACACAAAATTAAGTCTTATTTCCAAAAAATATGGACTGTGATATGAAGAGCTACAGAAGAGGGTTCGAATGGTGTGCATTATTTGGCCACAAGTGCACCACAGCCTGAAATATTGGCATGGGAAAAATATGTCAATTGTTGTATACAGTTGTAGACCTTTTATTCTGAAAAACAAACTGCTGTGAAAGGTAGTCCACAACAGTAGATTCTTTATAATGTTTGTGGTGTACTTCTACTGCTTTGCGTTAGCGTGTTATTACAAGTGAAATATTTCAAGTGGTCCCCAAACACCAAATGAAGTCTTATTTCCAAAAAATATGAGCTGTGATACAAAGAGCTCCAGAAAAGGGTTAGAATGGTGTGATTTATTTGGCCACAAGTGTGCCACAGCCTGAAATATTGACATGGGAAAATTATGCCAATTGTTGTATACAGATGTAGGACTTTTATTTTGAAAAACGAACTGCTGTGAAAGGTAGTCCACAACAATAGGTTCTTTATAACGTTTGTGGTGTACTTCTACTGCTTTGCGTTAGCGTGTTATTACAAGTGAAATATTTCAAGTGGTCCCCAAACACCAAATTAAGTCTTATTTCCAAAAAATATGAGCTGTGATACAAAGAGCTCCAGAAAAGGGTTAGAATGGTGTGATTTATTTGGCCACAAGTGCGCCACAGCCTGAAATATTGGCATGGGAAAATTATGCCAATTGTTGTATACAGATGTAGGACTTTTATTTTGAAAAACGAACTGCTGTGAAAGGTAGTCCACAACAATAGATTCTTTATAATGTTTGCGGTGTGCTTCTACTGTTTTGCGTTAGCAAGTTATTACAAGTGAAATGTTACATGTGGCCCCCAAACACAAAATTAAGTCTTATTTCCAAAAAATATGGGCTGTGATATGAAGAGCTGCAGAAGAGGGTTCGAATGGTGTGCATTATTTGGCCACAAGTGCACCACAGCCTGAAATATTGGCATGGGAATATTGTGTGCATCGTTGAATACAGAAGGGGGACTCTTATTTTGAAAAACCAACTGCTGTGAAAGGTAGTCCAGAGCAATAGGTTGTGTATAACGTTTGCGGCGTGCTTCTACTGTTTTGCGTTAGCATGTTATTACAAGTGAAATATTGTGGCTTCAAAATACAAAATGAGGTCTTCTTTTCACCAAATGTGGGCTGGAGACCTCTGTAAACGGGATTTAATTGTGTGATTTAGAAGCCTAGAATCTTAGATGTGTACGACACACGATTAACATGTAACGTTGTAACAGTAAATCAACTCAGTCGAATGTCTGCCGAATATCCAAAATCATTCTAATTTTACCGCACTCTCTGACTGGTGCTGACTTAGTAATTTGCCATGTTGTAATCAGAATATTGAGATTCAGGAAGACGATCTGGTGCAAGATGAGTCCACTCCCCACACTAAGCTCAAGTTTCTTAAGAACTTTCATCATCAGTTTCTTGATAACTTTAATCATCCAATCAGAACACGTGAAACCAGTTCTCCTGCAACATTGCTCACAAAGTTGCCCCATGTATCACCTAAGGCAACACAATGAAAAATTCAGTAGGCCTGTTTATGCCCTGTAGGGTCAATAAACAACATTTAGCACTTACACGGTTCCCAGTTAGTTAAAAAACACTATAGAATGAATCCTGATCCTGACTTAGCAACAGTGCCACACAGTGCAATATTAAACAATCTGAGCATGCATTGATAATATCAGGGACTTGTCTCAACTTGGTTGTGAGTGCATCTCTGATACAGTATTTAGGCTATGAGATGTAAGGTCAGCTGATCTGTTGACTGTTTGCAGGTTTATGGCATGTCTATAGGCAGAGAAAAACTGTTATACTCAAACACTGTCCACTTAATCAATAGAGTCAGTGTACTGATGAAGGAATACATTAAATATGCAGATATGGAATGTTTGCTAAGTGATTTCATGCTCCCTTTAAAGAGTATTTTTAGTATTTTCAAAATACACAAATACAGTATTTTATTTTGATACATGGCTACTGTATGTTGTAGTTTATTTTGATGCACTTAAAATTAAAGCTACCTTAAGAACTTCTCCCATCTAGCGGTGAAATTCTATATGACAACCAACTGAATATTACTTTCTAGCCCCTCCCATTCCGAGCGCATTTTAACTCCTACAGTGGCCGTTTCCATAGATATATATCTATGGGCCGTTTCATGCCAAGGTTAACATGGCTTCCCGTCAGGGGGTCAAGACCATAGACAGTAAAAGAAATGGACGAACAGACTCCGTCGTTTTCAATGGGAGGGCACTGAGTCAAATAGAACGATTTTTCAGTTGGTCCCCCCAGTACTGCGCAGACTCACACTTAACTTCGTGACGTTAACCATCGAACTGAATCAACACAGAAATTCTTCTCACACTTCCTTCGCCTTCAAAGTCATCAAAGTTAAACATTTATGTATGTATTATCATCCTCACCAAGTCGAGTTAATGTTGAAGCTACCACACATGATCATCTTCAAAAACAGTCATGCTAAAACAAAACAAAGTCATAGCCTTGAAGCTAATCTTCTTTTCCACTTTTCCGACCTACGGTCAATCCATCGAAAACCTCTGAAATGTACGGAAGCTTATTGCTGCCACACTAAAAGAATTAAAAAGGCTCAGTATTATGTAATTACGTGAAAAGTTTCTTGTTATAACAATATCTTTTTCATGTTTTAACAAGATATTTATCACGTTATTACATGAAATTATCACGTTATTTCATGATACTGATATTTTCACGTTATAACGTGAAAATATCATGTTATTTCAAGATATGATATTTTTACGTTTTAACAAGATATTTATCACGTTATTACATGAAATTATCACGTTATTTCATGATACTGATTAGATACTGATATTTTGACCCTTCCCCACAGCCTTAGAAATGACAGCGATGACCTGACATGCAGGCTACCGAGCCAGAGCGGTCTATACATTCACCCACATTGCCTGAAGATTTGCATATTTATCAAAGCCCTTTCTCCCTCTTGCGTCAAGTTAGCGAAAGTTTTATTTATTGTGTTGATAAGAAGATAAAGCAGAACTATCAGGCTGTGTGAGCCATATATATACAGTCTATGGTGTGAGCAGGCTGTCCTGCATAGAACCTCTCTATCAGCCTCCTTTTCAGCAGCTCTGCCGATACACACACATCCCTCTTCGCTGCTCCTCAGTCAGCTGGGAATTGACCACACACACAGCCTACACACTCATACACACATGCACAAAAACAAACACTCATCAAGCAGCAAGCACTGTAATAGCAGTCAGGGTGCAAGTTAATAGACACTAGTTATCATTTATGCCAGCCATGAGCTCTCGTGGCCTTGTTTCGTTTCGTTTCGTTATTTTGAAATAACGTGATAATTTCATGTAAAAACGTGATAAATATCTTGTAAAAACGTGAAAAAATCATAATTGAAATAACATGATATTTTCATGTTATAACGTGAAAATATCATTATCATGAAATAACGTGATAATTTCATGTAATAACGTGATACATATCTTGTTAAAACGTGAAAAAGATATTGTTATAACAAGAAACTTTTCACGTAATTACATAATACTGAGCCTTTTTATTTCTTTTAGTGTGGCAGCAATAAGCTTCCGTAGAAATGATTAGTGCCCTTTTTAAAAAAAAATTACCCAGTGGGCATTTGATGTCAATTCAACATCAATATGACATCAAACATCGACGTCAAAATTACGTCTAGAAACAGGTCTAGAATGAAAGTTGTATCGACGTCAATGTACTGATGTCAATTTGACGTCAAGATTTTGACCTCCGCGATGTCGTTTTGATGTTATTTTGATATCATACTTTGTTGGCATTTGATGTCAATTCAACATTTATTTGACGTCAAGACGTTGATGTCGTTTTGATGCTATTCTGATATCATTCAATGTCAAGCTTTGATGTCAATTCAACATTTATTTGACATCAAGATGTCATGATGTTGATGTCGTTTTGATGCTATTCTGATATCATTCAATGTCAAGCTTTGATGTCAATTCAACATTTATTCTACATCAAGATGTCATTTCCATGTCAAGCTTTGTTGGCATTTGATGTCAATTCTACATCTATTTGATGTCAAGATGTTGATGTTGTTTTGATATCATTCAATATCAAGTTTCAATGTCAAATAAACATAAATGCGACAAACATTGATGTCAAAATTACATCAGCATTTATTGACATATATTTTGATTATTTGTGCAGAATACAAGTACAAAGACAACAAAATGCAGTTTGTGTCTAACTAGAAGGGCAAAAAAGCAGAAAAGTGATATACAAAGTATAGACAGGTGGTGCATATACAGGACAAGACACAGTGCCGTGTAGACAGTAGTATACAGTTGGTTTATAGGTGGTTTAGAGTAATATAAATTAAATATGTGCAATGTATTAGTAGTTATCTTATAAGGGCAGAATAAATATGGCTAAATATGAACAATGTATGACAACATGTACAATGTAGTAACAAGTAATGGAATGTTGGAGAACATTGAGAACATTGAGAGATCCAGTTGAATGGAGAGAGACAGAGAAAAGGTTTCTTTTAACAGGGTTCCTACACATTTTCTATTTTAAAATCCCATACTTTTTCCATCCTTTAATTTACAAACTTTTTGGTAGATTTTTCTGACCATTCTCGACAATGCTACTCCAAAACCAAACGTTTGTCTCAGCATCCAGGAATCGTTGAGCACCTACATTTGTGCTTTAACATTGATGGTGTGCCACTTTTTAAATCCTCCAACTTCCAAATGTGGCCCATACTCTGCAACTTTCACAACTTTGCTCCTTTCATTGTGGCCATCTACTGTAGAGTTGCTAAACCAAATTCAGAGGAAGAGTATTTAAGTGACTTTCTCCAGGAGTTGCAGCAGTTACAGCAAGATGGCATTGTTAATGGAGGCAAAGCACTTCAACTGTCTGTGAAAGTATTCATATGTGATGCTCCTGCCAGGGCATTCTTTAAGTGCATTCTTGTTACCATTCTTGTGAGTGATGCACTATCAGAGGCACCTATGACGGGAAGGTTTGTTCTTGGGGCCAAAGAGCCAGGTGCGGTTCCAAGGGCTGAAGACTGTTTTGTTTAGGCCAGCTCTGCTGCCACTCTGCCTCCACCGTACTGCTGCCACCTGTGGACAAGGAGGAGTGCGAGTTATACAACAAAATTAGTTATTAGTTGTTAGTGGCAGCACTAGTATAAAATCTCTAGAATCTCTAAAAACAATCACAAATAGGGCAGTTCATCACAGTTCAACAATTGTGGTTTGGAACTAGGCCTGCTGCAACTGGATTGATAAAAAGTAATGTAGTTGCAAACATCTCACCTGGCTACTTGTATTTGGGAAGAGCAAAAGCTATCAGCATGATCATGTTATTAGGTTGTTGTTGTAGAACAAGGAAAGGAATATCCAGTGTTTCCTCTACATTTATTTAAGCATGGCGGTCCGCCACGGTTTAAATCCTATCCCTCTCAAGCCCTCTGAAGTCACATTAAATGGGATAGGATTCAGGAACTAATTAATTTAAACCTCACTGACCAGAAAATGTAATGTCTCTGTTTCATAGCAGAGTTATTGCTAATCAGACATGATGTTGAGCAACTAGAATTGTTTTTAAAATCCCGGGAGTGACACCCCCAAGTTTTTTTTTTCTTTTCCGGAGGGCGGATGGGTAGGTGGACTAGGGGGTGGCTCAAGGACTAGAGTGCCTTAGCCTGGGTTTTCCCATGCTGCCTTACGCACGCGATTTTATTGCTGCTAGGCAGCCTGGATTCTATGGACTTCGTTTTCACCTCAACGAAGGAACCAATCACAGAACGGAGGGAGGGCAGCAAGACGATGACGACACGCCGAAGCCGTTATGAACTATGTACAGACGCATTTGATAGACATTCGTAGCGCCCAATAAACGGTTCTGGGCATTCGTAAACCATGTTTCAAATACGAGAAAATTAATGTCTAATTCCCAGACCCTATCTCAATGAGGTCTGACATTAGCCAGGCTAAGAGTGCCTATTCATGGAAGAGGCATGCGTGTTGGAAGTAGTTTTCAGCTAAAGAGACACTGAAAACATGTTTTAATCTGTATACCATTAACATTGCATAACAAAAGTAAAACATTAATTTGTAGAGTACCAAAACCAGACGTCTTTTGAGTGTAATCATTTTTACAATTGTTTACAACTTAACTCTATGTCCTCACTTGAACCCATTTGCAAGGATGGACGACGCTGAGTATAGAACGTGCTGGCAGTGACAGATAACATGTAAACGCGCCATAGCAGTGACGAGACGCACACACCATACAATCGGCCTGACATTTTGAGTGAACTTAAATGAACTACCTAGCAACAATTCCAACACTCACAAGTTAAGGATGTCTTCAGAGAGTTACACTTGATAAGCATGATAGGTCTACTTTTGGCGCATCAACAATTGAAATGGAGGGGCAGCGTGACTATTTCGGTAAAGGCTACAATCTTTGATAGGTGTAATCTCAAAAGTTCACTTTCTCCATCATCGAACTCTTGAATACAGTGATGGTACAAACCAATATCTGTAATGCAGTGGGTAAATTAACGTTACGTTAGCAGTAGTTTTTACGTTTTATGCAAAAAATATATGGTTTATGTAACAAACCCTTCAAATTTGAGAGAGACTGAACAAAAATATGAGTTTATTGTAAAGTTTTTGATGGGGAATTCAGAGGAACCCATGTAAAAAAAAAAAAAAAACGAAAAACTGATGCATTTAGTCCAAATTAACTGTGCTAAAAAAGTAAAGTGAATGGGTGTTCAACTCTTGAAATAGCATGCATCTCCTTCCATGCAATCCCCGCCCCACCCCCACCTCCACTTTTTTCCCACGCTTAACGGTAGTGTTATATGAAGATAAATTACAATACTTACAGTATTTGAAGTAGCTGCACAACCATGCTAAATAGTATAGTTTTGGCACACAGTACACAAAGACACTTCTGCCATCATACCGGAATGTAAACTATACTCGTAAACGTGCTAATGACCAACCATTTCGTTCGAAATTTCTAAAACAACAATGTTTTTTAATACTTCAAAATAACATTGTGTGTGTGTGTGTGTCTTTACCTGGTGAGTGAACTCTCTTGCGAGCTTGGACGTGGCACACATTTGGAATATTCCAGAATGCACTCAGTGTTCTTACTGCAGCAATCCTCACAACACACCACCTGCAAACAGAGGGAGACTAAGATTAATATGTTGCAAAACACACAGAACATGAAAAGACCATCACTGAAGCACTACTACACTCACATGCATCTTAACACATGCCTCAGAGCAAGTCAGGTACATCAAACAAGGGGCAAATAAGGGCTATGAAATGAAGAACATGTAGCCTAACACTACCCTTCACAAACTAAAGATCCCTTTACTTGTAGGCATGATATTGAGGTGCCACCCACCCATCACATCCATTAAATGACAGGTCTGTTAATAAACATGGCTATATTAAACTGCAGTTCCTTAAATCAGTGGGTAGATAACTGATATATATATATTACTTAATTCATACAGGACCTCTTTGCAGTTATAGCAACACTATATTATGTATCAACACTAGCACTACATGTATTAAGTTTAAATACAGTGACCTAACGTTACCTATGTCCCATGGAAGTTCGCAAGGTAGAGCTAACGTTAACCGTTATTAATTCTAACGTAACGTTAACAACTTTCATCTGTGTCTGCTAGCCTGCATGGTAACAGCCATTTTAAATGTAGCTAACGTTACTTTAAATGTATAGCTAACTTACTTGCGCCTGATATTTCATTCTAAAACTAACAAACAGACAAACAGGCAAACAAACAGATATTCCACATAATAGTGAAGTTAGTCTGCTACTGGAAAAGTTAACATTAACAGCTAACATCGCTAGCGTTAGCTCACTAGCTAATTCTAAACATGACTAACAGCTTTGATTAACATTCCATTATGAAAACAATATATTTCGAATAAATTCACGTTTTCAATTGGCATACAAAAGTACTGTAATTCTTACCTGGGATATGATGACTGCAGAGTTTGTACAGCTTACACATTCAGTCAGAGGCATGACAGAAAAGTGACGGTTGATTGTTGAAGTCACTGGTGACTGCAGTTGAAAAGGAGCAAACTCAGCGAAGATTCTAGAGTGCTGCGCGAATTTGAATTTGATCAGGGGTGGGGGGTGGTAATTGCTGTGTGTGCGCATGCGTTTATCAAGCGGTGATAAGCATCCGTTAAAAACAATTGTGAAAATGATTACTGTTGGCATTTTAGTCTGCTATATTACCAGACTGATTGGTAGAAGTGTCAAAACAATAGTAACATTAGCCTAGTGGGTTATTATTACTACTATTAAGATTATTAACATTATTGGTTCTCATATGGTGGTCAATTCAATGACGTCAATTCCATATCATTTTGACGCAATTTTTCCTATGCCTTTTTTCTTGATATCAAATCAACGTTGATTTAACATCAATCATATTGACCCAAGTTTATAGACCAGTGACTACATGTTAGATTGATCCCTTGTTGGACGTCTTTACAACCACAAGCAAGCCATAGCTTGTAATGCTAAAATAGTATGAAATTATAGATGCTCAACATGGTGGTCAAAACCTTGACTAATTCTTGACATCAAATTGACATCACGGTGCCCGCTGGGTAGGTTTACTTTTTTTTATTATTATTAGGTTCCCTCTGTGTAATGCTGTGTATGCTAGGTTTTGCTTATGAGTTACCGTCAGATAGTAAGGTGGACTGAGCTTCTTATCCAAACAATACGGTTATCTCCCTACGGCGCGAAAGAGAAATTACGTCAAAGCTAGCTTCCCTCCAACCGAACAAGCTAACCGTTCTTCTTACGGGTAACCAACTTTACGGACGAGGTAGTGGAGTCTGTTTTGCCTTTGTAGTGTTTATGTGGATTACACAGAAGCTACAATAACGGCACAGGATATATGTTATATTAAGTTATGGTATTTCATAAAAATCCTACAATGAATGGACTTCTATGGGAGTTAGCAGAGAAGTGGTCCCTCCAGCCTACGTCGATTCTTCTACTTCCGGGAATTCGCCTGCCCCCCTGGGTCAAGAGCGTGCAGACAGAGCCCGTTTACGGAGAGCCGGATCACTCCCTATTAACTCCATTGTACCTGCAATCTGCTGCAGTTTCGCTAGGGGCGATCACGAATAAGTGCAAAAACAATTTCACCTGGTTGTCGTTGACAAATCGAAGATTGGATTGTGGTTTCTGCAAGATCAATATGGATTATAGGTCAAAAGTTGAATGAACGAGTACTTACGTCCTTTCGATTTCTTACAGGTTGGGTCGTTGTTGCCCACAACTCACTAGCTTGCTGCTAATGAATGATGTCATTGACGCATTTGAAAGGCTTTTTAGAACAAATAAGTGACTCAAAAAATATAATACTCAGCGGTGTATATTTTCTCTGCCCCCTCTTTCGCATGCAACATTCCAATTTCTGGCCAAAAAATTATATCCCGAGAAAAGTGGATTTGAGGGGTACAGCTCCATAGACCTCCATTCATTCTGCACTTATTCGTGAGCGCCCTCATGTGGAACCAGAACAGGAACTGCAACCAGTTCAGAAACCGGAAGTTTCCCGAGAGTGGCGGTTCTCCCCTTATTAGACATTCTCTGGTGCAGATTAGCTTCGGCATGTTAGCATACGCCATTTTCAAATATGGCGCTGCATTTGGAACCAGCTCCATGCACGAAAATCCGTGTTGGGCACGAGCTCTCATGCGCGTACATGTTGGTGGACGGGTACCTATCCGGCGGCTACAGCCAAACGTTATTCAGTGCGTAATTGAGGAGCTTATGAGAAGATATATGGTTATGCATGACAAATAAAGGGAATTGTATTGATCTTGTTTCGTTGTTGTTTGTCCCAAACAAAAATAGCCTAAATATGATTAAAGACAATAAATTACACAACAGCGGCGTCTCGTTATAGCCTACACCATGGGTCTCCAACAAGTTTACCCATCATAGCAGCCCCCTTTTGAGCTAGCCAGAGGCTGAAGTAGTAGGCCTATGCTACTACATTTAAACACAATTGTTGCCGTGAGGCATTCCAGCCTACGAATTTAATAACAAGTAGGCCTACATCATGCATAATTAAAAAATAACTCAACAATAAGGTTTCCATTACAGCACAGCGCACATTCAATGAATGGGTGAAAGCGGCTTCCTTGTACAACCCAAAGTATTTCCAGACACCACATTTTAGATGAGTTGGGGACGTAATTGTCCACTCAGGCTGGCCGCTCTGTGCGTTATCTTCCATTTTCGAAACAGGGTGGCTATTGAGGGCTCTGGCTCCAGTCATTATTGTGGCTACTGGCTATTATTGGCTTGATTTGGTCATGGGCCAACGCTAGAATACGTTTAGAGCACCCGCTATGAGATGGCAAACAATAAAATAAAAAACAAACTAATCATAGACTGTAAAAAACTGCTACACATGGCACTAAAAACCGAATAGTTTATTTATAGTTCGACTACAGGTATTTCACATCATGTTCGAATGCATTTGCAGCAGCAGGCAGACTGCTCTTCGTTAGAGCCGCTGTTATCCAATGAAATGAAGTTGCACTCCAGGGCGACTCCACGCGCGTTCCCGAGCAACTTTTTCTTCTTCTTGTTACGTGGCAAGCAATGTATGTGCATTATCGCCACCCTCTTACTGGAGGACGACTCTCTTTTTACAGAATATCCAATAAAAATCGATGTTGGTCCATGCGTCATGGTCAGAGCCGACTGGCGCTGGCGCCCCAGTGTTCAATAGAGCATCACAGTCCCGCCCACAGGAGTTTCCGGAAGTAAGAATTCAATGCAATTTCTCCATTGACAATTCAGGTATAAGCCATAAAAACTTAACTGCACATGGTAGACTCAAAACCAGCTACGGCTGTACTAAGCGATTGTGTATGCTCATATAGACACCAAAAGTTCACGGGGCACTCACCTCGTTTTGAGATAAATGTCTTTTATTCGCGATGTCTTGGATAAGTACTTCATTACCCACAATCCTGAACAATCCCACAATCCCACAGTGATGCCTCTGATTGGTGGAAAGGCCGTTATGATCATAGTTTGAAACTCTTTAGCGAAAATTATTGACAAAGATAGCGGAGTCTTACTGCATAAGGCGAAAATCTTCATGTGAATAAAAACTTTCTAGATGAACATTGGTACTTGTATCATCAACAAGGATTGTGGTTTATATATCACACAAACTTAGTCAGGGCCAATACACTATCAAATAGGACACTGTAAATGCTAGTTTAAACACTTAACTTTTCAGGTACCAAAGGCTAATCATTAGCCTTTCAGACATAGAATGTCATTATAATGCTGCTAACATTAGCCTACATGCTGCAACACAGGTATGACATATATTATGTTTTAGTGACCTTGTTGTTTCTATGAACATTAATTGTTGTTTATGGGAAACAACAACTTAGTCGAGGCATAAAAAGCCCTGTATATCCTCATTAAGTAGGCCTACTTAAACTTTTGAACTAGCTAGCTAGCTGATAGCACAAGCTGGATGCTACCACCGGCTAGAAACTGCAGTACCTGCTAAAATGGTTAGCAAACCATCCATGCCCCTGTGAATATTTCACTGTTTCAAGGACGAAATCAAGAGTGTCCAAATGGGTGAAAACCACTTTAAATCGGGTCACATTATTGACTGTTGTGTGTCGAGGGTCAGCTTGTGGGTTTTATAAGGGCCAGCATGAGGGACAAGACTTATCAAACCTACGAAGTTGTGTGGTGAGTTTTGCAGGGAGGTTGGTAATGCTAGTTAACATTAGCTAGGCTACTGTAGCCTTCATACTGTACGAGCCATATCATCAATCATTAACCTACTTCTTCGTACATTTAATGAACATTTTGTGTAATAATTCACAGCAAGTTAATAAACTGAATATTGTGGTCCAAGAGCAGACCATGCACCGGTCCATGCATCAGGATGGCAGTCAGATATGAAGCACTGCTCAACTTGGTTGTGGTTTGTTGCTAACGTTAAAGTTAACCGGTTTCACACACACGATATAAAATACACGATGGTAAATATAACATTCAATACCAAAACACTATTATTTACACGATTACTCCTGAAATAACTGCTATTAACTATATAAAAATCATTGTTTGGAGGAAAGGGTTCGCGTGCTGTCGCCGGTTGGAAACATGGTTGGAAATGATTTCGCGCTGGTTCGTACTGCTTATATATTTTTCAGTGAGGCGCGGTGGTTTATGGGATGAGTAGTTCCTTCGCTCGGAAATAAAAATATGTACACAATCTTGTACCTTTGACTTTTTTTGGACTTTCTCTTCGTTTTTTCACTCGAAATGATATGTTGTATGCTTATGAGTTACGCCGTAGCTGATTAGCCTAAGACATGCTCTAAAACTTTTTAGATACGGATTTTTCCAAAACGTCAATGGGAGAAATGAATGGGAAATTTACTTCCGGAAACTAAGCTCTCTCGGAGGAGGGGCGGGACTGTGATGCTCTATACCTCGAGGGAGGAATAATGACATTACGCGCCTACTCTGGGCCTAGTAGGCGGTGGGCCGAAGCCGCGTATCTGTTCAATTTTGAAAAACGAGAGATGGACTACTTGTTTTTTTACTATTCAGTAGGATACATTTATTTTAAGCGATATGCCACTTGTTGCCACTGACGTTCGTGACGCAGAAACTTGAAATATTAGTTTTATTAAGTCTTAGTGGTTCAGGCGAACGCTGTGGTCGCCAATGTCAATCTACCAATAGCATAATACGATACTGACATACGAATATGACAAGCCTATATACTGCTCTAAATTATCGTTATAAAAAAATGACCTAGTACGTGACTCAAGAGCTGTAAACAGTGTTTTTGAGACTGCGTGTAGCCTACAAAAGCGCATGGAGATTTTAATTTTGCAACGAGAAACTGCAGCTAGTCTAAGTCGAACATTAACTTGTTTTAGTTTTCTCCCCAACGTTTTCTCTGGTAGTTCTTCACTGATCTGAGAACTACCTTAAAGGAAAATTCCGGTTTTTAGCACTTTAAGGCCCTTTTCTGGTTTGTTTTCGATGAACTAGAGTGGTGGACACCGAAATTTTGACGATTGGTCCTGTCTCGACTTTTCACCTCTCAGGGTGGCTGGCAATGGGCATACTGTAGTAGGCTACTCAAACATGTCCTAAAACAACCCTTAACGTTCGTTTTCAAAACTGTGCAACTCACCGAGTGGTTAGTGGAGTTCGTTGACTATTAAAAGCAAATATATCGGCGCAATGTATGATTCGTATTTGAACCTGAAGCATAGACGGTGGCGCAGTAGTAATATCAACGTGCAATGAGTCTTCCAACAGAAATCAATGGGATTTTACAAAATGCCAAATAAAAGACGACAGAAACTGTATTTCGCTACACTACTTGTTTTGGAACATCAACGAACACCACTAACCACTCGGTGAGTTGCACAGTTTTGAAAACGAACGTTAAAGGTTGTTTTAGGACATGTTTGAGTAGCCTACTACAGTATGCCCATTGCCAGCCACCCTGAGAGGTGAAAAGGCGATTCAAAGAGTCAGAAAAGTCGAGACAGGACCAATCGTCAAATTTCGGTGTCCACCACTCTAGTTCATCCAAAACAAACCAGAAAAGGGCCTTAAAGTGCTAAAAACCGGAATTTTCCTTTAAGTAGCTTAAAAGTTTTCTAACATCTCCAGTGTAATGGGCATGTTAAGTTAACCGTAGCATTACCTACACAGTAACCCCATGGTAATGCGATGCGAGTGATCATAATAACATAAAAAGTGATATAGTCCTTGATAAATAACCAGGCTATGAACTCAAACAACAGCATTTTGTCACCGTTTGTCATTCACCGTCCTGTGAATACAGCATTAAGATGCTAGGCTAAAGAGCTTGAGATTCAGACAACCTGCATGTCATGCTCATCCTGTCAGAAAATAGCAATTTGATCAGTGATCATGCATCATCAGCGCAAGCTTGGTTTGAAACTGGTTTCTGGGGATGGGGTTTACACAATCCTTCACTGGGCTAGTGCCTGCTGTGTTAATATGACCGTGCTGCTAACAGCTGCAGCTCCCTCAAATCTATATAGGTTCTCATTTAATATTATTGTAACGTAGGCACACAAGACATTGCATAGCGTTCTCCCGCGCAGGGCATCCTGGGATACGAGAGCGAACATTTGGGGGGTTTATGTCGTTATTTCTCCTAAGTTATAAGTGTAAAGTTAGCATCTTTATTGTAACATGTTCCCCTTTTAGTTCTCCCTCGTGTGTGACCCTTTTTGTGTGGGGGGCTGCGTCCTTCCCTGTATGTGTAGTGTGTGTGTGTACTTGACCTGCCCCGTGTGTATTGTGTTCTGTGTCTGTGTACCTGCTCTCGTTCTCAGCAAATAAACCTTTTGATTGGACAACTGTGTGGGTCGCTATCAAATCATTACATTGGTGTCAGAAGCGACTTTCGAACATGGCCTCCACTCAGCGAGAGAAGCTGGGAGCGGGAGATCTCACCTCTGGGTGGAGGCCCACGCAAGAGAATCCGGGGAGAGCCCTTGTAAGGGCTGCTAAAGAGCTTGAGGCCTTCTATCGTTACTGCCGCCGGAGAGGAGCTGTCACCTGGACCTGCCTGCTGCCATGGGAGGAGATCTCGCCGGAAGAGGGCGCTGACTCCACGGCGAGCCGCGACGCGTGAGCAGAGCTGAGGGAGTGCGGCGAGGAAGAGGTTCCTAGACGATGGACGGTTGGCGGAGCCGCTGAGGGCAGCGAACTCACGACGGTGGGGCAGCTTCGACGGAAAGGCCCTCTGAACTTTAAAAAAACGTTTGGGTGCGTGTGAGAGGCACCGTGCTGTGTGGGCGCCCGTTCTAGTTGGCCTGTTGGCCGGCGCCTTTTGAAAAAAAAGTTTGTGTGTAGAGTTCGATAGCATGGCCATCTCGGGGGTCGTGCCTACGCTGAGGCCGCGAAGGAATGGAACGGGTCGGGAGCAGAGCAGGACGGCTCTGCGAGATGGCAACACGAGGAGGGACGCCGAAGACGGTAGCTGCAGCGGGAGAGCTCAGCGCGGTCCGGTTGCTGCGGAGTCGGTGCCTGTCCGTCCTGGTCGGTGAAACGACGGAGCGGAGTGGCGTTGGTACAGCTTCATCTGGCCCCCCTCGAACCCCGGTGCTTGGTACAGTGTCGACGGTTGAAAAGGCCACCTAGGGCCCCGCCAGGAGAGGAGGAGTGCCACGCCGCGGAAAGTGCAGCCTGAGGGCGGCTGCTGAGAGGGAGCTGGTGACGAGCGGGTCAGCCACGTGGCTGCTAGCACGCCCATACTGGATTGCTAGCAGCGTGGCGCCCCGTTGAGTGAGCTCCTGCGGCGTACACCCCACGTGAGTTGGCGGTATTGTCACACTGAACTGAGTGGCGGGCGACGCGCGCCGACGTTAGCATGTGGCTACCTCGTGGGCATTGCCGAGGACGGCAATGGCTTGTTGGGGGAGCTGTGTAACGTCGGCGCACAAGACATTGCATAGCGTTCTCCCGCGCAGGGCATCCTGGGATACGAGAGCGAACATTTGGGGGGTTTATGTCGTTATTTCTCCTAAGTTATAAGTGTAAAGTTAGCGTCTTTATTGTAACATGTTCCCCTTTTAGTTCTCCCTCGTGTGTGACCCTTTTTGTGTGGGGGGCTGCGTCCTTCCCTGTATGTGTAGTGTGTGTGTGTGTACTTGACCTGCCCCGTGTGTATTGTGTTCTGTGTCTGTGTACCTGCTCTCGTTCTCAGCAAATAAACCTTTTGATTGGACAACTGTGTGGGTCGCTATCAAATCGTTACATTATATATTAGGCTAGCTTTTGCCAATGAAAATGAAAGCAACATAAAAAAAAACAGTAGGCTACTGCTCCTAACTGAAGAAACGTTTACGTTACTGTAAGGAAATTATTATCATTGTATAACCATTTATGTAAGCTGTAAGCAGAAATATTGTTGTGCTGAGTTCTAAGAACAGAGAGTTCAAGTTAAATGTTGTTGTGCTGAGTTCTAAGAACAGAGAGTACAAGTTAAGTGTGCACCCAGACAGACAGGAACTGCACCCTGTCTGTGTGTGTGTGTGGGTGAGATAGTATGTCACAATAAAGTCGCTATGTCTTGCTTCCTATTTTCTGTGTGCATCTGTACAATAAAAGACACAGCTTTCGGGCTGCAGAGTCAGAGACTGATGGTGTGAAGAATTCTTCCTTACATTAGCAGGTTCTCCTCTTGGTACCAGAGTTTGTGGGCAAAGCCATACTACGTGTTGTGGTTCTTGTATCTATGTTGGGGTTAAATTCCCTGACAGTTACCAACAATGTTAACAACAAACTCAGCTTCACTGCTGCAAACAAAGTTGGCTATGCTTCGCCATATAACGAACCAGCTAGCCTTGTAATAACAAAATCTTTACCTTTTGTTTAGTCCACTGAAAGTTATCCACATATCAAACGATTAAATACACAGTTATGGAGGAATTGTTTTGGGGAAGCAGTTGCACTATATCCCACTTTTGCTGCATGCCTTTAAGCCACTTAAATCCATATAGATCAGTGATTCTAAACTGGGGTCGCCAAAAACTTCCGTGTCGCCAATAATTTTCTGTATTCAGTCTGAAATTATTATTAGGTGAAACAAAGGGAAATAATATTTGCCTTTTCTGCCTTTTTCTTATTTACACGCAGGTAAGAGAAGAGAGAGAAATGTTTTCGTCTTTCAACAAGATCTGGTTCAGCCTATGGGTTACTGGTCCGCTGATAGAAACAATCTGCTCCCACTATGCAAACTCAACTTGTTCCCGCTATTTTAAGTAAAACAAAACAAAAATCATAGGTAGCCTACTAGCCAAAATGGACAGGTGGCTGCTTAAAAAATTGAACAAAAGCTCGTTAGTGCTATCTACCAGTGCGTCTACTCCTCCGTGATCCTCAGATGGGACAAGTCTACAGGCCGGTGAGAATAAAAAAGAACAAACGGCGCGTCGGCTTTATCAGAAAGAATTTTTGAAATATGCATTCACTTGCCAAGTTAAAGATAACCTCGACCACCCACAATGTGTGATTTGCGGCGATGTTCTGGCGAATGAGAGCTTAAAACCTGTCAAAATGAAACGACATCTCAAAATACAGATGTCGGCTCAGCACCGTGGAGGAAAATCTCCGTGTCGCCGTATGCAGCATTCCTCCTAGAATTAACTTGCTATGTTCACGGACGCATGCCCACCCTTCCATGAAATTGTTAAAGATAGTAAACCAGAAAAGGGAAATAAAAAAATACTGTTATTGTTATGCCATTAATATAATTCATGTAGTTGTAGGCTGGTATGTGTGTGGGGCAGTTCCAGCGTTATGGATGTGACAATTGGACTCATATTGGTAAACAAAATGCCTTAGAGTGGGGGCAAAATTAGTATCAGTGAATTAATTTGCATAACTTTTAATGTAACCTCTGTCCTCTGAATACTGAGAAATCCTCAAATTTCATATAATCAATTTCATCCTAAGAATACAAGGCATTTTATCAGTGTTATGGATGTGACATGAAATGGACACACTTTTGTGAGAGATTACATGTTTTGTACAAACTCTGTGAATTTTGAAGGAAACTGCCGAAACTATGATATATGTAGCATGAAGGAGACTTGAATCAACACAAAAAGTGTGTTTTTGAAACTATGCATCATTTTCATAATGCATTATGTAGGAAAAACTGGCGTTATGGATGTGACGGTTTCACGTTATGGATGTAACGTGTCTGAACCAGTCCTCGACAAACTACATAAAACACATAATTAAGTAGTACATTTTGATATGAAACAATTGAAATAGTAATCATGAAAAACTAGCGATGAAATTATTGCTTCCTCAGCCCACTAAGATTCACAGGAAGAATCAGGACAATAAGTCATTAAAAATATAAAAAAGACATTTATTTTTTTCTTTTACCGTCATCAATTTTGGTCAGTGATTCCCGGGTTACTGAAACACCAGGGAACATGATACTTGGTGGCCACTCCCCTAAATAACTAGCCCTACCTGAACCGTTGCACCCAAGATGACAAAATATTTATGGTATGTTAGTCTAAAGAGCCCGCATTAACCTAACCCATACCCACTCATTTGTGATTTGCACACATAAAGTACATGCACGCGCACGTGCACACACACGCACATGCACACACACGCACATGCGCACACACACACACTCACGCACAGTCGCACACATACAGACAGGCAAGCGCACACACACATAAACACATACAGACCGGCAAGCACACACACGCACAAACACCCACCCACATGAATGCAGACACATAAACACACACACACAGGCACGCATACGCATGTGCGCATGCAAACACACACACGCACACACACACATAAACACACAAACACAGGCACGCATACGCACATGCACACACACAGACACACACACACACACACACTCTTATAAACAAAAGCACACTCACATATGCACACACTCATTTACATGCACATGAGTGGCAGGAGTAGGAGATGAGACAAATTGACAAGCATGATTTATTTTTGCGAAGAGAATATGCAGGACTGAGAGGCGGTCATATTTTGTACCGCTATGCGGTACATCTAGTTTATTGCTGCCCTTACTAATGTTACTCTGTGGGTATTAGCTACAGAGGACCTGACACTTCAAATGATGGCATCGCGTCACATTTAAAATTAAACTTTGTTAAGCAGACATGAACGGCAGGCTGAACAGATCTGCAACAGAAGGAGGTTGCTATGTTAACTCCAGCTGCAAAGTCAGCCATCTTCACCAGCTAACACGATAATCCAACAGTATGACAGTTACAGGAAGATAATCGCTCAGATTTTCGTTATTAGGACACTTCAAAATAGGCTAATCACTGGAGGTATTTTAATATTATGTTTGTTTTGCTAATGGTTAGGCAAGGCCTCCCTGTGGTTTTGATCAACCTAATATTCTTTGAAATGTCAATTGTAAACACTAAGGTGAAATGCGTTGAAACTGACATGCCACCAGAACAGACGTTTTATCGGCTTTGAGGTATAATAAAGTCCCCAGTCTTGTAAATTCACATTATGTAACATCCATAATGTCACATCCATAACGCACCATTAAAGGTTTTAAAAGTAAAAAAGGGGCACAATTTGGTCATCACACTTTACATTGATATAAATCAGCTTTGCACAGACACTATGGACATTGTCGCATCAACACTGTATGTGTAGCATAAACTTTCCCTATAAAACGTTATGGATGTGACATGGCCATGGAACTTGCTGACTTAAAAACAAAAGCCTTACAAATGTAAGGAGTTGTGCTCTTAAATGCAAGCTGAGCATAGACATTGCTCTACCATTCCCTTGTCAATCTGGAATTTGTCAAATGACACAATTTGTTTGAACCTTGGGTCCATTTATCCACTTTTTAAATATGTATAATATTACCATGTGAAAAATGTTGTTTCTGTATGGTTGCACACCATATTTATGATGTAAAAAGAGTGTCATTCTCCATCAAATTCAATCAGATCAGTTACAAACAATAAAATATAGACCTAAATAAAGATTTTAACAACAGTTCTATTTGCGTATACACAACTTTTTTTTCCATGGTAAGGATGACCTTTGCATGGAATTGCCCTGTGCGTGCTTGTGTGTGCGCGCGCGCTACGCACATAGCGCTCTGATATGGCGGCAGCCTACATTTGTTTAATCGTGATTGTTTGGTTTTCTCTGTTCTTGTTCATATCGAGTTAATAAAACAAATGACTTTCTAGTTTTTGCTTGATTTAGTTGTTAACGTTTGAGGGGGGTATTTGAGTATGGACTTTGGGGAAAGTGGGGTCGCCAGACCTCGCCATACTTTTTTGTGGGGTTGCCAGACAAAAAGTTTAAGAACCACTGGCCTAGATGAGCATTGTGCATACGTTACAACTTGACGTGATGGTGAAGCTAAATGCCCAAGAAACGTCACGTCATAAAAGTTGTAGGCCTACTAAACGCAAAAACTTAATGGCAGCTTGTTCGTGGTGGTGTAGTGCTGCCTAATTGAAATGGGATAGGCAAGGATTCTCTTATATTCGGCTATTACGTGTGGCACATTTAGGGACCGTTCGTTATTTATAAACGGGGTCACCGGAGGAAAATAGGGGAGGGTCATGTCTTTTTATTCTTTGTTGAGGGGAGGGTCACCTAACTTTTTTTTGTCTAGGAGGGGGGGTCACCCATCTTTTGTATATGAAAACAGCAAAAAATCAAAGTGGCTTGTTTGATTGTTGATTTCTGTCGCCATATAACGTTCTCTTTCATTCCATAGCTCTGTCAACATTGAACAATGAAAATAAGGGAGATTTCCCGGGTTTCTCACGCAAAATACGGAAAATGTCAACATCCGTCCCCATTAACGTTGGAAGGGTTGGAGCAACAAAGTAGCCTACTTTATTCACGCCTAACAGCCTATATCCATTTGGTCAACTTTATCCAGCCCTAAAAAAGCTAACTTTGGTTTACTTGTAGTTTACCGTAGCCTAGCCTAACTTTAAACAGTGTGCATGCTTATAAAGCATACTTGTGCTTCATTCATCCACACATCCAGCTCCTAACAAGCATTTCTACCAATTGACCTTGAAATTCCTGCCCATCTCTAGCTTTGCTCTCCATCCTTTCTGTTTTTGTTGTTTGCAAAAAAATATATAGTAGGCCCTATTTATTGGTAACCAGCAACAAGTGCAATTTGTTAATCGCTGTCATTCTCTCTCCTGCCAACAAAAATGTGTTACGTTCCAAGTAGCAGTGCGTAATTCTGCTTCATAAAGCAGAATACAGAATACAGAATACAAATACATTGGTCATATAAATAGCCAGTTTATGGTCTAGAGTGTAGGCTAGAGTTGGTAAGTTATGGTAGGCCAACTTGGAGTGAATATACAGGGGGATTTCTTTGGCTCTTAGCCTGGCAGGTGCGCACGTAGACATAGCCTACGGCCGAACACTGCAAGCGCCAATGAATCGTGCTCTCACGACAACCACGTCGTTAACTTAAATAGGCCTACTGTAGGTTAACATCACTCTGAGTTCGCATTCAAGCAAGCAAAACGATGATTTGAATACATCTGTAATGAGGGACTAAATTCTGAATGGTTGGGATGTGTGACCACTGTGGGGCATTGGCAAGAATGCAAAGATATTGGATTCAAGGAATTTTATTATTCCTGAATTGTTGAATATGCGTTTTTGTGTGGTTCTACAAAGAAACAGAAAATAACCACGTCTTACATAATATTCAAATATACACGTAATTACCAGTACTAACATAATAACATATGCTAGTAGCTAGTAGCATATAGCTAGTACTACTAACAGTTAAGGCACATGTAGCATAAACCTACCTCTTAACATTTACATATACATATAGACTGAAACCAAAAAATATACATAACAGAAATTCACTTACTGGTTTATGAACGCACACAAGGTATGATAGGGGATGGATGGCAATGGATGATAAATATACAGGATGGATGCACTTATCATCCCTACCCTACCGTCAGATCCATCAGTAATGGCTCCTATCACATCAAAATCTCACTAACTACTAACATTGAACACAGGGGGCGCTAATAAGCCACATTTCAATATCACCCCAACCCCAAGTCCTTCATCACAGCCGCCCCCAAAGTTGCACAGTCAAATTTGCTGTCCCTGAGAAGGACTGCTCTTTGGTGCCATCTCCGGTAGGGCAGGCAGTGGGATCAGACGGGCTACTGGCCGCGTGTAGTTCCTGTCGTTCACCTTGATCTCCGCTGTCCTGATTCTTCCGTCTGCACCAGGGATGACCTTGGTAATGTGGCCAATAGGCCAAAGGGCTCTTGGGAGTTGTGGGTCCACAACCATGGCAACGGTGCCTAGTTGCATTGGGACTGCATCCCTCTGCCACTTGGAGCGTGTCTGCAGGGCTGGAAGGTAATGTCTGATGAACTTCCTCCAGAATTGATCAGCCAAGATCTGTGTATGCCTCCAGCAACGACGACTTAGCAGCTCAGACTCTGTGTACACCACCTGAGGCAAAGATGGGTCAGGCCGCCCCATCAGAAGCATGTTTGGTGTCACTGGGTCCGGGTCTGCGACGTCACTCGATACATACCCCAGAGGCTTCGAATTGAGGATGCCCTCTACTTCAATCAGGACAGTGTGCAGAACTTCCTCATTTACAGTCTGTGTCTGGATCATGGCATACAGGGCAGCTTTGATGGAACGTATTTCTCTCTCCCATACACCACCAAAGTGTGGTGCGCCGGGAGGATTGAATACAAACTTGACCTGATGTTTGGCCAGCTCAGATTGTAAAGAGGGGTGCAAGGCCTTGAATGAGTCATGGAGCTCCCGCTCTCCTCTGAAATTGGTGCCCTGGTCTGATCTTAGCTCCGCTGGCTTTCCTCTGCGTGAGATGAACCGACGGAGGGCCATCAAAAAGGAATCCTGGTCCATACTATTCAGGAGATCTATATGGACTGCCCGGGTCGTAAGGCACTTGAATAATATACCCCAACGCTTCTCATTCCGCCGTCCAACCCGGACTGTGAAGGGCCCAAAACAATCCATGCCTGTAGAGAAGAAGGGCGGCTTCAGTAACCGCAGACGGGAAGGGGGTAAGTCTGCCATCTGAGGTACGGTGGGGTTTGCCCGCCATCTCTGACAATCAGGACAGGAATGTTGGTGCCGCTTCACAGCCTCTCGTCCACGGAGGATCCAGTACCTTCGACGGAGTTCTGCGAAGAGACGTTCTGAGCCTGGATGACCGAGGTCTCGGTCAGCACCCTGAATGATAAGCTTGGTCACCCGGTGGGATGGGTCCAAGACTATGGGGTGAATGGCTTCCTGGTCCAGGAGGTCACTGCGCCGTAGCCTCCCTCCAACCCGGATTAGCTCAAGCTTGTCGTCATATTCGCCAAGGTGATCAAACGGCTGGTCGAGGGGACTGGTCTGTGGTCTGCCAGGTGCTGAAGGTCCTCTGCGAAGCATTCTGCCTGCACTTGTCTCAGCAGGTCTCTTTCATCATCTTGGTAGTCCTCAGCGCTCGGCGTGGACTGGTCACCAGCCGCCCCGTGCCATGCCTGCACAACAGCCTCCACCATATCCTTAAAACTTGTAAACTGGCTGGCATCAGGTAAGGGGGGCAGCAGGGCAGTGGTTATGGAACCACAGAAGGTAGCCTTGCACAGCTCCGCACCATCCCACGGCTCAGTCTCCGGCTTTGTTGGGCAATGCTGTGGTGAGAGGTGTAAGAAGGCTGGACCATGGCTCCAGCGGTCCTTCTTCCCTGCTAGCTCTCTTAGGGTCTTTCCCCGAGTGATGTCGTCTGCAGGATTGCTTGCAGAATCAACATATCTCCAGGCTTTGGCTGCTGTCAGCTCTTGGATCTCGACAACCCTGGTACCCACGAACACTTTAAATCTGCAAGACTCTGACTGGAGCCAAGTGAGCACCGTGGTGGAGTCCGTCCAGAGAGTCACTTCATGAATACTCAGAGTGAGCTCACGCTGCAGCAGCATGGCCAGCTGAGCACCAGTCAGAGCTGCACATAATTCTAATCTTGGCATCGACTGCTGGCGATTTGGGGCTACTCGTGAGCGTGCTGTCAAGAAAGCCACCTCCACTCTCCGGTCTGGGCTCTCAGTGCGCAGGTACGCCACTGAGCCGTAGGCCTTCTCAGATGCATCGCCGAAGATGTGAAGGCTTCTCATGGAGCTTAGGTCATCCAGCGAAGGGCTGGTGTAGCAGCGAGGCAGGATGATCTCAGGGAGGTGTTGCAGCTCGTCTTCCCAGGTAAGCCATGCATTGAGTGTGTCATCTGGCAGGGACGGGTCATCCCACTCTCTTTCTTTGTCCCACAGGTGCTGTACGATAACCTTGGCTCGTGTGGTGAAGGGTACAAGGAAGCCTAATGGGTCATAAAGCCTCGCCAGTGTGCTGTAAATATTCCTCATGGTAGGAGGAAGGTGGTCTGTGAGGCTGCACTTATAGCCTAGGGTGTCTGATGCACAGAACCAACGAAGACCGAGGGTAAGCTCCTGTGGATCTGCCAGTGACTCTGTGAGCCATAACTTGCTATTCTCTGACCTCGCCTCCTTTGGCAGATGGCTGATGACATTAGGGACGTTGCTAGCCCACTGACGCAGCTCGAACCCGCCCTTGGCCAGCAGCATCTTCAATTTGTCAACCAGCTGCCTGGCTACTTCAGGGCAGGAGAGGCTCTGCAAGTGGTTGTCCACATAGAAGCACCGCTCAACAGCCATCCGGACATCCTCTTCTGGCTGGCTATGATCTACCACATGCTTCTGGAGTGCATACGTTGCGCAGCAGGGGCTGCAGGTGGTGCCAAAGGGGAGTACGTGCCACTCGTAAATGTCAGGTGGCACTTCTCGGTTAAGATCCCTCCACAAGAAACGTAGCAGCGACCTGTCCTCTGGTAGCAACCTGACCTGGTGGAACATGCCTTTGATGTCACTGCTGATAGCGATGGCATGCTCTCTGAATCTCAGCAGGACACCAAGCAAGCTGGAGGTCAAGGTAGGGCCTGGCAGAAGCAGCTCATTCAGGTTCTGACCTTTGTAGGTGAATGAGCAGTTAAGCACAATCCTGTTTTTTCCGTTGTGCGTCACCATGTGGTGAGGAATAAACCAGGACTCTGTTGCTTGGTTCAGTTTCTCCTCCTTTACCTTAACTACGTATCCAGCCTGTTCAAGTTTTGAAATCTCTGCCCCATAAGCTGATGCTCGTACTGGGTCTTTCATTAGGCGCCGCTCAGTGCTCCTCAGATTAGCCAGCACAGCCTCTTTCGAAGTATGAAGACAGGGCATATTCCTCACGCGCAGCAGAGGGGTGGCGTAGCGTTGCACTCCATCAACTTCCACCCTGATGGTTCGAGTCTCCAGCGTGCGCACAGCCTCCTGGTCCTGCTTCGAACGTGTCACCAGCTTCTCACTCCGGTATGGTAGTACGTCCATTTGCCAAAGCTTCTCCACATGATGACGGAGCTGATCAGAGAGAGACTGTGCTGATGTGTAAACACTGTTGCGGCTGGAGATGCTGGCGAACAACTCTGATGGGTCCCTGGATGGTCCATCCCAGCCTGGTTTTCACAGCTGCTGGTCCACCAGGAGGTCCCAGACGGACTGGCTCTACAGGAGTAATCAGCTGAGGGTAATCTGACCCAATGAGGACCATGGGACGGACGCGATCTAGTGTCTGTAGAGGTAGGCCTTTCAGATGCTTGTACCGGTGTGGGAGCATCTCGACAGGTTGGGAGTGCTCTGCCAGACCCAACTGCTCAGCGGTGAAGGCTCTAATCTGAAATGTCCTTTGGGGCTGGTTAGCAGGGGCAATAGAGAAGGAAACGTACATACCATGCAGGACTCTCAGATCTTGGCGCACCGTCCTCAAGGCGAGTTGCTCTGGCTCCCCCTTCAGATTTAACTCCTTAGCTGCAGCTGAGAGGAGCATAGTCCACTCGGATCCATCATCTAATATTGCATAGGTCTCCATGGCCTGTTCCCCATTATGCAGCACGACCTTGGTCACTTTCAGAAGCACCTGACTACAGCCGGACTTCCTGTCTAAATAAACCACTTCATTGGCTGTACTCACGCAAGCAAGCAAGAAGCATTCTCTGGGGCGGGCTTTGTGTTGAGGTCATGAAGGGCGTCCAGGTGTCTGCCATCACACTTCTTACACCTGGCTTTCAGTCTGCACTGTGCAGCCTGGTGAGACCGAGCACAACGCCAACACCGCCTCTTGATCCAGGCACACCGCTGCTCAGTTGTAAGCTGTCTGAAGTCCGTGCACTGATTCAAGTAGTGCTGGGTGCTTGCACAGTATGGGCAGGATAGGACCACTTTACTTGGCGAACTGGCAGTGGCGGTTGGAGATTCTGTTCTGACAGGGCCTCTCGCAGGCTGTTCAGAACCATGGAGGACTGTAGTTGGCCTAGCAGGCTTTGACTCCTTCCGTCTCTCCCTCTTTGCCTCTGTGCTCTGTTTGTCCTCTCTGTGCAGGGACCCATAACCATACTCTTGGATCCTCAGCTCGAACTCCAGCCAGTCAGAGAAGTCTAGCAGAGTAGGGACACGGATGCGGAGTGGGTGCAGGAACCTCATAAATTCAGCCCGCATGTCTTGTGGGAGCTTGGACATCAGCCTTGTTACATGGGACCCACACTGGAGCTCTGTATGACCTTTTTCCCCTAGCTGGGCAAGCATGCCCACCAAGGCTCTCACTCTGAGGGCAAATCTCTTAAAGGCAGCTGTGTCGTGGCTTCTGACTGTAGGCGCCTCCATTATATCTACAATGCGCCATAATGCCAGCTGGTGGGGTTGCCCATAATGCTCTGTTAATGAGGTCAGGGTGTCCGTATAAGGTTGGGGGGAGTTTACGTATGAGTCTGCTATAAGAAGTGCGTCTTCAAATTTGAGGTGTTCTATGAGGATCTGATATTTAAACCTCTCAGTAGCATCCGCAGGGAGGAGGTTATCTAGGGAGATCTTCAGCCTCGCAAACTCCCGTGGATCCCCTTTACTGAAGTCTGGTATGGTAGGTTTAGGGCCCCGATACACAGTCTCTGTCTGTGGACGGGAACGAAAGGCCTCATGCGTTGGATTATGGCGGGAGACTTGTAGCGGGGAAAGGAGATGCGACAATCTAGGAGGGGGCACTGGTGGCTCTTGCAGGAAGTCGGAACGCTCTATGAAACCTGATGCTACTGACTCAGCATAAGGTTCATAGTATTCAGGTGTTGGGGCTCTAGGTGGCTGTGCAGGAGTCATCCCCATCCTCTTCAGGTGTGCCGTCAGCTCTTCCACAAGAGTAGTCGGTAGCGTAATTGTGGATGGCTGATGTGCTGTGTCCTCCTCTGCCACAGGAGGGGGAGGGAGAGGCCAGTCTCCCTCCATTTCTTCTTTAATGGCTGGAGGTATGGGTCTCCATGGCGGCGGGGGGTTAGCCTGTGATGCTGGACGTGGCAAGCTGGCAGCCACGGCGGGCATCGATGGTTGAGTGAACGGGTCATACGGCATAGAGGGGGGTGGCAGAGGGAGCGGTGGATCTGGGCCTCGGCTTTCGTGGAGTTGCCTTTGCAAATCAATCATGGTGTGTTGAAGTCTCATGTTATCTTCCCTGATCTGGCGTAGCTCCTCTAGAATGGCAAGTGACACCTCTGGTGCTGCTCTGGGGTGCTTTGGTGCTGGGGTCCCGAGTACACTGACTCCCTGGGATACTTTGGCCGGGCACCAAGCGCTGGGTTCCACTGGTCATGAAGCAGGGGGTTTAGAGGTGGCATCTCGCCAGTCCACTCAGGACTATGGTAGGAGTCCTGCCTCACTGGAGAACGCTGGACTGAGGCTGCGGCAGCCGGGGGGAATCTATCTATGGCTGGCAGTGAGACCTCATAGTCGGCAATCCACGCTGGTGGCCGTATCTGACGTCGAGGACGGGCATCCTCAGGCCACGTAGCTTCTCTCTTCTCGAATGGCAACATCTCTACTCTCCACAGCAGTCACTCTATCCCGGGTTTCGGCACCAAAATGTAATGAGGGACTAAATTCTGAATGGTTGGGATGTGTGACCACTGTGGGGCATTGGCAAGAATGCAAAGATATTGGATTCAAGGAATTTTATTATTCCTGAATTGTTGAATATGCGTTTTTGTGTGGTTCTACAAAAAAACAGAAAATAACCACGTCTTACATAATATTCAAATATACACGTAATTACCAGTACTAACATAATAACATATGCTAGTAGCTAGTAGCATATAGCTAGTACTACTAACAGTTATGGCACATGTAGCATAAACCTACCTCTTAACATTTACATATACATATAGACTGAAACCAAAAGATATACATAACAGAAATTCACTTACTGGTTTATGAACACGCACAAGGTATGTGTAGGAGCCATATTTGGGTTTTGGTGACTTATCTGTGGAATAAGTGCAACTAGTTTAGTTTACATTATTACATTATAGAAATGTGGTTCAGTTAACAAAATAATATAGTTTAATTTAAGAAATGTCATACTTACCTTAATTACCCTGAGCAGTATGTTACCTGTACGTACTTACCTGATTACCTGTCACATGGTAGTAGACACACCCCTTTCACGTGCCTGTGGCGCGAAGTGGTGGCTTTAATTAGGCCATTCACAAAGTGTGCAATGGGTTAGATGGCAAGACGGTACAGTTTTCAGACCGCAAACTACCGCTTTAGTTTTTCCTTTGTTTTCATAATTTGTCCATCCAAGAAAGAGAACCGGATTGTTTGAATAAATACAACATCTCATTTACTTCAACTCTCCGTGCGTGCTTACTATGGATTGTGTGTCGGGAACCCTTGTCATTAACCTCACGTGGCAAGTTTTGTTGGAAACGCCACTTCATTATGATAGGGGATGGATGGCAATGGATGATAAATATACAGGATGGATGCACTTATCATCCCTACCCTACCGTCAGATCCATCAGTAATGGCTCCTATCACATCAAAATCTCACTAACTACTAACATTGAACACAGGGGGCGCTAATAAGCCACATTTCAATATCACCCCAACCCCAAGTCCTTCATCACAACATCTGTTTCTCTGGAAGGGCAAGGGGTAACAACAGGACAACACAGAGACAGGCCAGAATGCAGGACTAATGTTATGAGAGTATTACAGTAATATGGGATATTCTACGGGAAAATATTAAAACGGCAAGACAGCGGGGAAAAGTTAAAATGATAGGCCTAAACCCGGAAAAAGTTGGCATGTTAGGTATTTTTCGGTCCCTGTGATTATTTGTGAAATTGTGCAAACGACCTTTTCAAGTCATTTGAGAAGGAAGGAGTGTAGCAAACTCCCAAATTGACGCTCGTCTGAGAAATTGAGTTTTGGATAATGTTCAGCTTCGGCAGCTTTACAATGACTGAGGAAGCCTAGAGACGAGTCCATAGCAACAAGTTCATGTGTTGAATTTGTTATTACCCAGTGTGCTTTGTTGAATGGTCTCAATGTTTTATTGTTTTATTTCATGTGAATACTTACTAGAGGAGTAAATTATTTCAAGTAGGCTAATGCAGTTGCAGGAAGTGTGCATTTAGTTTCCATGATTATTGTGTTTCCACAACAATGTTAGTGAGTAAATCTACTGAAATGGCCACCATCTTGGTGAAGTGTGATGTGTAAGATCAGAAAGCAGAGAGTGAGTTTAGAACGATTGCTTAAGTCGATGTGTTTTCATAGCGCTCTATAGCGTAGGCGGAAGGTATCGACAATTGGCTGGGGAGGGTCATGTCTTTTTTGAAAAAACTGCTGGAGGGTGGTTGAAAATTTTCTTGCAGGCAGGGGAGGGTCATGCAACTTTTGATTGAAGCACTCAAAATCCCTTCGGTGACCCTTTTTATAAATAACGAACGGTCCCTTATTGGGCTTAGCCTCTTTTAATTTATTTGATGAGGAACTGATAAAGACTGAGCAGCAGAAAAGTCGATACATAAATCGTTTATTATTATAATTAGGCTATTGATAGCCTATTACTTTACTACTATTACTGTTATTATTATTATTATTATTTTTCGGATGAGGCAAAGGAATGTAAATCTGAGTCTGAAATGTTGGCTACAAACAGTCTATACTGCTGTAACTGCACTGCTGCTATTATTAATTGTTAACTTCCGGGAACTATTTGAGGCTTCCATTAGCTGCCATTGTTGGAAAAAAATGGAACATTAGCGTCAATGGAGTTGTCGCAACTCTACCTTTATATGGCTCTGGATTCAGCCATTCGCGCGTATGTATTTGGAATAGCAGATTCTACCCTTACGAGAATAGAGCTCTCCAGAATAAGTCCCGCCTCCGTAACTTCCGTATCCATCCAACTTCCGGGCGTTGAATGTCTATGGGAAATAACATGGCGTTTCGAAATATCATACCGGTAAAACTAGCCTGGCGGGCCATCCTATATCATTGAAATGTATTGTCTGGAATCGAACCATTCACCTCGCTTAATCCAAGGGGCGGGCAGAGAATTGTCTTTCAAACTGCCTAGTCATGCAATAGGCCAGGGCTACGACCATATCCGTATCCGGTCGGCAAAACGGCAAATACATCCTTCTTCGAAAGGAATGACTTAAGTGCATTGTGTTGCTCAACTTTCAAAGAAAAGCACAAGTCCAACTCCTCCAAAGTTGACGCCAATGCCGATTCAAACAACCACTATTCGTTCGCCATAGCCACCTTCCTTGTTGTTCACCGTCGCAGGACTGTTGTTATCCTGTTAAGCCCGCCTTAAGACTCTCTAACAAAATAGAGCGCTGTGATTGGATGACTTCCACGGCGTCAGCCAATAGAAATCCCTATGGTTTGATACTAGACGTACAGGCTGAGCAAAAAAAAATGGTGGGCCGATTGGCCTACACACTTCTGCCATCTAGTTTCCACTGGGTTTTTTGATTGTCGGTGCCGTTAAAGTAGAAATATATCAGTAAGAAGCACTAAGCTAACGCACGCTTCAGACGCCGCGACTCCCCCAGTCAAGGTTGCATAGCAACGGCAATGTTTCATAGTTTGTCTTCACCGAAATGGAGTTCGTGACACCAGAGCCTGTCTACGGAGGTGGCACTAACCCTGCGTGAAATCATCATGTTTGATAGGTTGTTAATACATTCTGAAAACGTTACTGTTCTGATCAAGGTCATGCAAAATAAAGCTATCGACTCAATATGATTCAGCCTCTGATTCCTAGTCTACTTATCATTATCTGTTATTCGTGAAAAAAAATCTCATCTCGTCATGTCTTTAGTGTCTTCGTCGGCAATTTCTTTTTCAAATATCTCAATAACAGCCAACAAACTCGCACAGTCAAACCAAAGTTAAGTCATGTTGAAAAGAGGCTGAACCTTGCAAACGATTTACATTTATAGACCACTGAAACCACGCATGAATCACACGTGAAAATGACCATCACGTTAGGTTGTGACTGGTTGGTTGTGAGCAAGATCTAACGCCCTCCTCCGCCCGCGTACATCAGAACTAGCTCCCGGTTAGCATTAATAATCGTTTACTACTTAAACGGCACCGACTAGGGCTGGGCGATAAAACGATAGCGATATGTATCGCAATAGACATGTAATCGATATCAATAAAAAATACGTTCGATAGAACATTCAATAATTAAAACACACACCTCCCGCCTTACGTTGTCCATAAATAAATAGGCAGAGAGATGTTTTCGTCTTTCAACAAGATCTGGTTCAGTCTATGGGCTACTGATCCGCTGATAGAAACAATGTAACTATCTGCTCCCACCACGCAAACTCAACTTGTTCCCGCTATTTTAAGTAAAACAAAACAAAAGACATAGGTAGCCTACTAGCCAAAATGGACAGGTGGCTGCTTAAAAAATTGAACAAAAGCTCGGAAGTGCCATCTACCAGTGGGTCTACTCCTCAGATCCTCAGACGGGACAAGTCTACAGTCCGGTGAGAATAAAAAACAACAAACGGCGTGTCGGCTTTATCAGAATTTCTGAAATATGCATTCACTTGCCAAGTTAAAGATAACCTCGACCACCCACAATGTGTCATTTGCGGCGATGTTCTGGCGAATGAGAGCTTAAAACCTGTCAAAATGAAACGACATCTCAAAATACAGATGTCGGCTCAGCACCGTGGAGGAAAATCTTCGTGTCACCGTATGCAGCATTCCTCCTAGAATTAACTTGCTATGTTCACGGAAGCATGCCCACCCTTCCCATTGAAATTGTTAAAGATAGTAAACCAAAAAAGGGAAATAAAAAAATACTGTTATTGTTATCGCCATAAATATAATTAATGTAACGTTGTAGGCCTAATGCTGCATGTGTATGTGTGTGTGCGTGCTTGTGTGTGCGCGTGTGCTACGCACATCACATGGCGGTATAGCCTAGAAATCTAGACGCGCCCCTAGCGGCAGCCAGGGCTCCAGAAATCGAAACTTAATCAGGCATTGAAATCGTGTATAGAGTCGTTTGGTGGGCTTAACATAATGATTGATGGCAGAGTTGCAACGGTTTGGCTTGAATTCCCTGCTACTTGAAAACAAATATCCTATTGCGTCCTATTGCGTGCAGAGGGAATTTGAAATACAACTGATTATCCCGCCCCTCGGACTGAGCACTGCGAACGGTGAGTGCCCAGACCCTACATTTTAATGTGGGTCTGGCTCGCCAGGCTAATGGCGGTAGCCTACACTTGTTTAATCGTGATTGTTTGGTTTTCTTTTCGGTTCTTGTTCATATGGAGTAAATAAAACAAATGACTTTGCTTTCTAGTTTTTGCTTGATTTAGTTGTTAACGTTTGAGGGGGTATTTGAGTAGGCTAAGGACCTAGAATGGATTTGGGGAAAGTGGGGTCGCCAGACCTCGCCATACTTTATTTGAGTGTTTTTCGTGATTGTGTTGCTATTTCTTTTCCCTGTTTGCTTTGATTGAATGATAACTGAGGTGATTAAAATCAGAGGAAGGTTAAGTTTAAAATAAAAGTGTTTAAATGTAACTTTTTTTCCCTTCTGGTCCTTATCTGAAATAGATTTTTATTATAATTATCGATATCGACCGATATGAAATACTTATATCGTGATACAGTTTTCAGCCATATCGCCCAGCCCTAGCACCGACAATCAAAAAAATCCAGTGGAAACTAGATGGCAGAAGTGTGTAGGCCAATCGGCCCACCAGCTTTTTCTACTTTGTCACCTACAGAGTTTGACAGGTACGATCTTTCGAAATAGACATTTGACGACCGGAAGTTGGATGGATACGGAAGTTACGGAGGCGGGACTTATTCTGGAGAGGTCTATACTTTGATTAGTAGGTGGAAATAATTACACATGAATGAGCACATATTTTTGAAAGAACAAATGTTTTTTTGCTAAGAATTAACTCAAAAAAGTACACAAAAAAGTACACAATGTAGCTTTAAGGTATTTGATATTTTATTTTAAATATGTATTTTTGCCCATATTTGCCTTATATAACAAGTGAGTAAATTCTTATGCCAATACTTTTTTCTATGTAGTGTTCATGAGTCCACAGCAAATGCTATAGATGCTCACATGTTGCCTGAGCTGCATAATAGATCCACAGCCTATGAGGCTGCTTTATAACAAACACTATGACCACTATATGATTACAAGCCTGTTAGGCTGCTTTATAACAAACACTATGACCACTATATGATTACAAGCCTGTTAGGCTGCTTTATAACAAACACTATATGACCACTATATGATTACAAGCCTGTTAGGCTGCTTTATAACAAACACTATATGACCACTATATGATTACAAGCCTGTTAGGCTGCTTTATAACAACCACTGATTACGAGCCTGCATAAAAATGCATTAGTTTCCTCACAATGCCACGTCACACCTCATTCTGCTTCACTTGGCTCACGGCACATCTGCCTGAAAGCTACATTTCTCTTCTGGAAACTAGTTAACGCAATGAGGCATGGGGCTTGTTTTTGGACAATGTTGATGGGCAACCTCATAAATGCGGTTTAATCATTCAATGTGTTCTTTTTTGGAAATGAACATGATCATTTGCCTAAAGCTCTCTAGTAAAACATGTGGCCCAATATCAGTTAGAATGTGCGTAAAGAACATGATCATTTGCCTAAAGCTCTCTAGTAAAACATGTGGCCCAATATCAGTTAGAATGTGCGTAAAGAACTCTCCGGAACACTGCCTAGCAGCATTGCTCGAAAAAGTTGCTGTGTCATCAGCTTTACACTCTCTCTCTGTCTCTCTCTCTCTCTCACCCTCTCTCTCTCTCCCTCTCTCTCCCTCTCTCTCTATCTTAATCAAACTGATCTAACTGTGTGGGAGTTGGCTGAAGAGCAGCAGACTGTTGGTTGCATGTATGTGCATCTACATGTTTAAAATCCACTAAAAACGTTAAAAACACACTGTGTTGCAACTCGCTTGCTGTCAGCTCTAGTCGTGATGACGTTTCCAAAATGACCTTGGTGTCCTGAAGAAGTGAGCATGAGTGGCAGGTGGGAACGGACCATCTGGGCTGATTTTCACAAATACAGATGGCCAAACATTTTTACAAACCAAATCTCTGAGCAAGTGAAATCTAAACAATCCATGCAAAATACATATTAAAAATAGACATACACCTTTACACAGTCTTACACCTACAAGGGGGTTATGCCTTTGATCTTATAGCCAAAAGGCAGAGAAGTGATCAGGGGGGCTACTGCATTTAACTTAAGAAATGTATCAGTGGGAAAATGAATGAATGTCATTTCAAAATCCAGGGAGGCTGGATATGATATTAAAGTCATGCAAAATCTGAAAATGCATGCTCTCTGGTGGTGCATGGTGAATTTCTTAATTTAATCTAGTCCCATTTGACCTATTCCATCTATCAATAAATTACTGGAATGTCTGTCTGTCTGTGTGTCGGTGTGTGTGTTAATATGGGACAGTGTCCCTTCCACGGTACACCCCCCTTCCCCCCAACATTCTAAATTATGCACCATATTGCTATGTAGCATAGTAATATTATACACCATCTGCAGTCTATATCCTTAGCAATGTGTAGATGCAGCATATTGGGTCTTAAAATATCCACAAGAATCCACAGAAATTTAATATTCATGTTTTTTTTATCCAATATAAGTTGAGCAGATATATAGTATAGGTATAGTCCATCCTACACCCATTGAATTTGAGAAAAGAAATCAGAAATTCATTGAAATCCAAAGAAATTCATATACATCATTTAAGTGTGTTTAACAAACAGTATATGTCAGTAGTGATTGCATTACATATTCTGTATATAATATTAGTTTGAACTTTACACATTCCATTTCATTAATAAATGCTGTCCCCCACACATTCTTTCTGTTGTGTGATTGTAGAAATTCCTTAAATGGCCATGAATTTAATTCTACTTCCGGTCACTTCAATTCATATTCAACTTCCTGTGGGGCGGAGCCAATTCAATTCAAATTCCAATTCATGAATTGAATGGAGGCCAAGTCTAAAATTCTAAATTTTGAACAAGCCTTGCAGATATACCTATATATACCTATATATAAAATGTATCTGACGGTAGTATCTTAGCGTGTGTGTTTTTTAGGAGGGAAACCATTGATACAGTAATAATCTTCACAGTAACCTGTGTTTAAAGGGTAAAAACCAGCCTAGATAGGCCTGTGAGGAATTAATGTATCTGACGGTAGCACATCTCAGATGGAGGGCACAGTGCGTCTATTTAAGAGGGGAAGCCATTGATACGGTTGTAACCTTCACAGTAACCACCTGTGGACTTTCACAGTGGCTCCTATAGAAAGTGTGAGTGTGTGTGTGTGTCTGTGTGTGTGTGTGTGTGTCTGTCTGTGTGTCTGTCTGTGTGTGTGTGTGTGTATCCAGGTGTTTATAAGCACGGTGACTTTCAGAGACGCGCTCATCTTGACTGCAGAGCTTAAAAGCAGAACAAGCCCAACAGGATGAAGTCTCTCGCCGCTGTTCTCGTGTGCGTCGCCCTGTGCTGGGAAGGGCTCAACGCTGAGTGCCCAGAACCAACCGCCCTGAAGGACGCAAACGGTGCCAAGCTCTGTGCCCGTCTCTTCGCGGACAGCCACTACGTCTTCGCCCAGAGCTGTGGAGGCGAGTCCCTGGACATCTTCCCTGGCGACGACGTGCCCACCATCGACCGGAAATGGAACAACCGCGCGTCTTCGCTGGTCGTGGGCCGCAGCTGTTCCCTCACCGTCTGGGACCACGTCAAGAAGGGCGGAGCGAAGCGCAAGTTCTCCGCCGGCATCCAGTACCAACTGAAGGATGTGCCCAAGGGGCTTTTTGGCAACTGGAACGACGGCATCTCAGCATACTACTGCACCTGCTAGAGGCTAGGTAGGCCTGGCTGACAGAACTCACAGGAGAGAGACTGGTGGTTGAATTGGTTGGAGAGAAAAATAATGGAACGGAAGAATGGAGGCTCTGGAATTTCACCCCAGTCACAAGAATGTGTTGAAAAATAAAAGTTTTCTTGTGAGAATCTTATAAAACTCTCTGTGTTGTGATTTTCTGTCTTTTTGCTGTTGTTTGTTTGAGGGTTTGTCATTGGCCATTCTGTTATGGTGTTGTTATACAATCTGTTTTAACACAAACATCATATAACTGGAAAGTTATATGCAAATATATTATTATTATTATTATTATTATTATTATTATTATTAACATGATGTTTATGCCTGAAACGTCATTACACACTCAAAAGGGTTGAGTAAATTGAGCATAAAATAAATTGTGTATCAGCAATCTGTTCCCAAACAAAGATCTATATTAATACCCCGGCTGATCTCTAGAAACAAACAAATAAATCATCTTAATGAGCCCACTCCCAGTCATATTAACTATGTCCAGGGATGGGAAAAATACATTAGAATGTATTTAAAAATAAAATACCTAATAACCTAATTTTAAATGTATTAAAATAAACTTCAACACACAGTAGTCACACTAAATACTAAATACATACAGTACTACATAAATACTGGTCTCTGGTGATTTTTTTAAATTTAGTCTAATGTAATGTAATTTGGCCTATTCCATATGCCACCATATTCCACAGCATCCTCAAGTTGTGACTGAACTGGTCAAAACGTGTTATAACAGTGTATAAGCAACTACGAATGCGTTGACATTTCTATCTGTCAGCAGGTGGTTGTGTGACAGAATTATAATTGGGGGAAATTATCACGAGCTGTTAGCAGTGGAGAAACCACCTGAAACCAGCTGTTCACTTTCCATAGTGTTGAAGCAAAGTAATTCACCATGTTTTAGATGTGCAAGTACCGCTATGCAAGTTCTTTACTCAGAATTCCAATATATTATAGACCCTTTCAATCTGTTCCTAGAGGGTTTCTGGTTTCAAGGTTCAAAACAGCCTCTAGATAGGCCTGTGAGGAATTAATGTATCTGACGGTAGCACATCTCAGATGGTGGACACAGACTGTGTGTGTATTTAAGGGGGAAAGCCATTGATATGGTAACCAGGCACAGCGTTATGCCTGAGCCCACTCAGTTCTCCACAAGCTCAGCCCACATTTTTCTTTTTAAAAAAATCGTAGGCTACTATATTTTTTACCATTGGATTTAAATAAAGTAATAATACTGAATCCATAGCCGACTACAATAGTTATAAAATACAACATTTTAGTGTATACAAACGGCTTAGAATAGATCTGCCAAAAAAAGCTCAAAGAAATAGAAGAAGAGTTCACTGGCCTGCCAGAGTAATCTTGTTCTTCTTCTTCAGTGAGTTTTTTTTGGCAGTTTGCAAACGGAGTGCATTACCACCATCTGCTGGACTGAGGTGTAATGGCAAGTGTACCCTGTAGCCTCATTCAGGCCACCGGGTGAATAAGGCGAATAGCCTTGGGTGGTAACCTGACTCTCGTCAGATGAATTTTGTTCTGCCTAGCTCCGCCTAGCTCCACTCACATCCATCTGGGATCGGTTCCGTTGAGAGTGATTTTGGCACCAGATTGTATAGTAGAGCCAATCAGGACGCAGGGCGGGAGTTTCATAGATGTGACGAAGCGTAGAAGCGCCTGTGAGACTGTTCTCAGCATCACGGGTTGGCTTCGATGTGAGTGGTTGAAGTAGCACGTCAATAGATGACGGACGAGTGGCTTATCCAATCATATGCAAGGATTTTTTGATAAGGCCCAGGCTTCTGAAGCACCACTCCAATGGATCGATCCCAGATGAATGAGTGGAGCTATAGGCGGAACGTACCTCCATGATGGCATTTTTGTTTCCTACTAAGTTAACCTCTCCATCCTGTTCTTCTGCCGTGTTATCCCGATAAAGCTAACTAGCCGGAATTAGCCGACCGGAATTTTGCACACAAGGCGGAATTTCTAAAATGGAGAGAGATGGCGTGGTGGAATAATGTGAATAAAATAGAGCTCAACAGCCCAGCCACTCCTCCGAGAGCACCTAGTTTCTGAGAGTAAGTTTCCCATTCATTTCTCCAATCAACAGCTGGAAAAATCCGTATATAAAGAGTTTTAGACCATGCCTTAGCTTAGGCTAACCAGCTACGACCTGACTCCAAATCATACAACATATCATTTTGAGCAAAAAAACTAACAGAAAAACAAAAAAAAGGCAAAGGTACAAGACTGTTTTTAATTTCGAAGTGAGGGAACTACTCATCGCATGAGCCTTTTCAAACGTACACATTTCTAACATTTGCAGCCCAACGATAGTTTAACATGCTTCGTGCTTCTACACTATCTACTCTGGCAAACACAAATGGACTACATCTCAGCAGTCATGTCACTTCAAGCCATGAGATCAGGTGACTGCCTTGTGTATTAATAGGGGGATTCGACTTGATGTAGCCGCCTTGAGATGCATAACATGATTATTTCTGAGATTCTGATATGATTTCAAACTGGAATTATACGTATCAGAATCTCAGAAATAATCACGTCAAAGATAATTAATGCGTAGCAAGATGGGTCGTCCTAGTTCATGTCTATGAGGGCAAAGTGGACTTAAGTCAATGACGGGCTCTGGTTCAGTCCCCGCCTGCACAGGGGCGTGTCACTGACGTATGACTGACGTTTGAACGCCTCGGTTCCACACCAGACAGAAGCCAGAGTACAAAGCAAACTTGGTGTACACCTTCATTAATGTTGATTTTCTCCCGACTGGAGGGTCATACTGTCACAACATTCTCCTGAAATGGGGAGGAGGGTTTGGAGATCATGATACCGTGTCCGAAATGTGCATCCATTGCTCAGAAAAATAAGGCTTTGACAAATTCTGGTAAATTCTTGGATTCTGCCATAGACCTCAATGTTAAAAAGGGAGCCCGATCACTGCATAAATGGGGGATAGTGGCCCCCCCTCGTGCGGGGCGTGTACTACTGCTACCCTATTTGCATACATTTCCAGGGACAGGAAATGGCCTCTCAGGAAGTATCTTCGTAATCAACCATCTTTGATCACGTTATGCAGCCATCTTAAGATGGCTGCAGGTGGATACATCAAGTGGAATCCCCCTGTTGCCAGAGTTACTTCCTGTGCATATTAAACAACTGATGAAGGTGTTTGGATGAACACTGAAACGTCATTTTATATTTTTTAATCCAGTGTTTTTAAATTAAACCTTTGTTGAAACAGCAGACATGAACACACACACATATCTGGAAGCATTTCTAAACATTCATCATCTCCTACAACAGCAACACAACAGTCACCCTTTACGAATAGGCCACACACTTGTTGGTATAGACTGTTGATAGGAAGCTAAGAGGATTCCTCAACCAGTATGGCATTTGCTTTTTTGCTTTGTGAAGTAAAGTTGAAGTTGAAGTTCTAAAAGTTTTTAACCTGTTGTCTATTAATTGTAAAAGAAATCTGTTTGTATGGCACTTTAAACAATAATAATAAAAAAACCACACTGCTTGTGCGTCTATGGTGCGTGGAGAGAGAGCATCGCAGAGAAGCATTGGCATTGAAAACGTTATAGACAAATATTTAATAGCATCAACCAAAATCGCTATAAACCGTCCATAGTATGCTATCAGTCAGTGTTGTTTAAGTAAGGCAAGCAGCGGTCTACTAACCTATGAAGGCTTTTTTATAAGACAAGCAGCGGGCTACTAACCTATGAAGGCCCAGCCAAAATTGATTTGGCCCATCCAAAACTGAAATCCTGGGGCCGTGCCTGACAACCATCTGTGGACTTTCACAGTGGCTCCTACAGTGTGTGTGTGTGTGTGTGTGTGTGTGTGTGTGTGTCTGAGAGAGAGCATGAGAATAATGTGTGTGTGTGTGTGTGCAGGTGTTTATAAGCAGGGTGACTTTCAGAGATGTGCTCATCTTGACTGCAGAGCTGAAGAGCAGAACAAGCCCAAAAGGATGAAGTCTCTCGCCGCTGTTCTCGTGTGCGTCGCCCTGTGCTGGCAAGGGCTCAACGCCGTGTGTCCAGACCACACCACCCTGACGGACGTCAACGGCGCCAAGCTCTGTGCCCGCTTCTTCGAGGACAGCTCCCCCATCTACGCACAGAGCTGCGGAGGGGAGTCCATGGATGTGTACCCCGGCGACGACGTGCCCAATATGCCCTTGCGCTGGAACAACCGCGTGTCCTCGCTCGTGGTGGCTCGCTACTGCTCCCTCACCGTCTGGGACTTCTACTTGAAGGAGGGCGAGAAGAAGAAGTTCTCCGGTGGCATCCAGTACCGCCTGAGGGAAGTGTCTCAGGGGCTGATTGGCTCCTGGAACAACGACATCTCAGGGTACTACTGCACCTGCTAGAGGCTAGTGATGCGTGACTGACTCACGGGAGAGTGAGACTGGTTGGATCGGTTGGAGAGAAGACGAGCAAAAAAGAATGAAGGCACTGTAAATCCACCCCAGTCACAAAAATGTGTTGAAAGATGAATGCTTTCTTGTGATGTGAGAATCCAATAAAACTCTCTTGTGATTTTCTGTCTCTTTTTGCTGTTGTTTGTTTGAGGGTTTGTCATTGGCCATTCTGTGTTGTTATTAGGGCTGACAAAATAACTGATTAATTTCGATTAATTAATTTGAGAAAAAATAACTGATTAGATAGATAGATAGATAGATACTTTATTGATCCCCAGGGGAAATTCAAGGAAAGTAAACAAAAAGTAGACAAAGACGTAGAAACAAACACTAAGACACGGACACGGAGCTGCTGAGTAGGCTGCCACACCTGACGGCGCCGGAACACATTAAAAAAATTAGTGCAGATTAATCGATTCCGTATGACCTTTGACCCCGAACCGTTCTAGTCAGTAAAAACGACACTGTAAAATGAAGGAGAGAGAAGAAAACGTGCTGCCTGGATCATTGATTGGAACATTTACTTTTAAATTAACGGCCTGATGGTGTTGATAAAAAATAAAGTGTTGAAAAATAAAATCCTCTGCAATGTCTGCAGCAAGGAATTTGCATATCACTGGAGTTCATCAACTCTATAGTCGCACATCAATGCAAAGAAATAAGTGTTGACATTGAGGGGAGTGTTAATTTATTTTCATTGTGTCCCCTAGGCAGTGTTGTAATGTAACGGATTACAAATACTTCGTTACTGTACTTAAGTAGAAATTTCACGTATCTGTACTTTACTTCGCTATTTAAATTTATGTCAACTTCCACTTTTACTCCACTACATTTCCTAGATAAAATGTATACTTTTACTCCGTTATATTTCCACTAAGCATCTTCGTTACTCGTTACTAAAACATAAAATTAGAAAAAATGTGTGCGACTGCAATAAGGGAGGTTTGGCGAATCACTGCTCCTAGATTGCATTACGCACGCTGCGCGCGCTATTTCAGCTCTTGTTTGTTACTAAAGGAGGAGGACCGCCATGGAAGCACGAGCACCTACTGGAGGAACTCCCGTTATCTTACGACCACCCCGACAATAGTGGTGAACTCGGTGAACAGGTTAGTGGTGAATATAACGTCATACACCCGTGGCCGTATTTGCAAGAAATGTTTCTGTACATCGGCTACCTGCCCTAGCGGCCTGTGAAAGGCTATTTATCCATAGCATCGCAGGAGTTGTCTTCAGTCCAAGAAGAGTAAGACTGAATCAGGCCCGTTGTGGGTAATCGGGAGAATTCCCGGTGGGCCGCTTCACTTTTGGGCCGGTCGAGGAAACAAATATTGACATTTGTCACGTTAGTCTATCTTTTCTTAAAGTAGGACACGTTCCGCATTCTGTGCATGACACCAATGCAATGCCTCTGCATGGGTTATAGCCTACGTGAGGGAGTTCTCACCTCCCAAAAAGAGTTGGTTGGGTCCATATAGCCCGTCTTTTCCAAAAAGTTTTCTCAGATACGGATAGCCAAGCCGGGCCTACAGTAGACACAAGCGTCAGGAAGGATGGAGGGTAGAAAGAGGCCAGGAGAGACTCAGCAGCAGATCAACCAGTCGACCACTGAAAATGATGAGCCCGAAATTAGTGATGAGGAGGCCATGACTACAGGGACAAGTAGAGAGGATAAATTAAAGTTATTTAATGTAAGAAAGAGCAATTACCCTACATGATAAACCTATATGCCTTGTTTGCTCAGAAGAGGGTGTAGTAAAGGAGTAGGCTAAATCACCAAACAACAATATAGCCTACCCATGCAAAAAACATGTAGCCTAAACATTAGTTCAATATGCCTCTTTGTGGAAGCATGGGATACATTTCAAAGGCTTTCTTTCTTTCTTTCTTTCTTTCTTTCTGCTTTGGTAACTTGTGGAATAGTGGAATATTTTTTGTTAACTTCTCAGTTGAAGTGAATTATTATATAACCTTTACACATTTGTTGAACCATGGTACTAATAAAAACTACAGGATAGTAAGAGCTGAAATGTTGCTTAATTTATCCAATTTCCACCACTATGGTCGGTCTTGGGCCTGAAACTCCCGGGCACTGAATTCTGGCAACTTTGAAAACCAGCTTCTTTTGAAGATGAACTTTTCAGTTTCAACTAATGCATATTAGTAGCTGCTGGACATAGGTGGCCTTTGTGTGTGTGTGTGTGAGTGACGGTGACCTGGGGAGTAAGCCCTAGAAATGCTCATGCCACATGACCAAAATGTTCTCCGTACAAACAGGTCATTTTTTTTTTGTGAAAGAAATAAGTTATTTATTTTTCATTTCAGAGAATTGTGCCTAAAAAGTCCTAGAAAAGAATGTGATTTGATTTGATGAGTGAGATTAAGAAGATATGGGAACCCTGAATATGCTTTATGCTTTACTATAAGTAAGCCAAAATAAAGTTTACAATAAAAGTTCAAGATAAAACCGCTTGCTTTTTACTTTTACTTCAAATACTTAAGTACATTAAATATCAGAAAATTACTTTTGATACTTAAGTACAGTATATATCAGATACTTTAAGACTTTTACTTAAGTAATATTCTAAAAGGCAACTTTCACTTCTACCAAAGTCTTTTTCTAGTACGATACTTGTACTTTTACTCAAGTATTGCTTTCTAGTACTTTATACAACACTGCCCCTAGGTTATATCTGTGGTCTGAAATGCCTTGTATGTGAAAAAAAAAAAACTTCTTCCCGAAGCACATTTGAATTTATTTCCTCAGCATATTAGGTCATATCATAAATTATTATGGCAATTATTTGAACAGTGAAAATAATAATAAAAGAGTCTTTGAACTTTAATGTCACTAATGCTGATTATTCAATGATTCATTTGAATTTAAATATTTAAAATACTTTCACAGCAAAAATTATATATGCGATTAATTTAGATTAATTAATCACAGAGTATGTAATTAATTAGATTATTTTTTTAATCGATTGACAGCCCTAGTTGTTATACAATCTGTTTTAACACAAACATCATATAACCTGAAAGATGAAAAGAAATTAAATGTATTATTATTTTGATGTTTATGCCGGAAACGTCATAACACCCTAAAAAGGGTTGAGTTGAATAGGAAACCAAGCTGGTCAGAAAATAAATTGTGTATCAGCAATCTGTTCCCAAACAAAGATCTATATTATTAATACCCTGGCTGATCTCTACTCACCTGACCTCTGGAAACAAACAAAGAAAAAATCTTAATGAGCCCACTCTTAAATGGGTAAAATACATTAGAATGTATTTAAAAATAAAATACCTAATACCCTCATTTTAAATGTATCGAAATACACTTCAACACACAGTAGCCAAATACTAAATAAATACTATAAATACTGGTCTCTAGTGAATTTCTTAATTTAATCAAATAATGCAATTTGGCCTTTTCCATATTCAACACAGCATCCTCAAGTTGTGACTGACATTTGTATCTGTCAGTAGATGATTGTGTGACAGAATTATAATTATCATGAGCTGATAGGAGTGGAGAAACCACCTGAAACCAGCTGTTCACTTTCCATAGTGTTGAAGCAAAATAATTCACCATGTTTTAGATCAGTGGTTCTTAAACTGGGGGTTGCCAAAAGTTTTGGAGGGGTCGCCAAATTATTTCCTAAAGGTTTTTAGTCAAAGGCTGCAACTGACATAACGCCTTTGGTGTTTACACAGCCTACCTATGAGAGAAGACATTTTCTGCCTTTGCTTACAATGCCCATATCACAACATTTCGAAAACTAAATTCCGCCAATTAAAGAGATGGGGGTCGCGAGACTTGGCCCATGTTTTTTGGGGGGTCGCCAGGTAAAAAGTTTAAGATCCACTGTTTTAGATCTAGTACCGCTATGCAAGTTCTTTACACAGAATCCCAATATATTATAGACCCTTTCAAGCTGTGGTTAAAAAGTTCAGAACCAGCCTATATTGGCCTGTGAGGAATTAATGTATCTGACGGTAGCACATCTAAGATGGTGGACACAGACTGTGTGTGTATTTAAAGGGGGAAGCCATTGATACGGTAATGATCTTAACAGTAACCACCTGTGGACTTTCACAGTGGCTCCTAGAAAGTGTGCCTGTGTGTGTGTGTGTCTGAGAGAGAGTATGAGGCTAATGTGTGTTTGTCTGTCTGTGTGTGCGTGTGTATCCAGGTGTTTATAAGCACGGTGACTTCCAGAGACGCTCTCATCTTGACTGTTCCAGCAGAGCCAAGAGCAGAACAAGCCCAACAGGATGAAGTCTCTCGCCGCTGTTCTCGTGTGCGTCGCCCTGTGCTGGCAAGGGCTCAACGCCGTGTGTCCAGACCACACCACCCTGACGGACGTCAACGGCGCCAAGCTCTGTGCCCGCTTCTTCGAGGACAGCTCCCCCATCTACGCACAGAGCTGCGGAGGGGAGTCCATGGATGTGTACCCCGGCGACGACGTGCCCAATATGCCCTTGCGCTGGAACAACCGCGTGTCCTCGCTCGTGGTGGCTCGCTACTGCTCCCTCACCGTCTGGGACTTCTACTTGAAGGAGGGCGAGAAGAAGAAGTTTTCCGCCGGCATCCAGTACCGCCTGAGGGAAGTGTCTCAGGGGCTGATTGGCTCCTGGGACAACGACATCTCAGGGTACTACTGCACCTGCTAGAGGCTAGTGAGGCGTGACTGACACGCTAGCACTGGAATTCCACCCCAATCACAAGAATGTGTTCTGTTTTCTTGTGAAGTGAGAATCTAATAAAACTCTTGTGATTTTCTGTCTATTCGCTGTTTGTTGTTTGTTTGTGGGTTTGTCGTTGGCCATTCTGGTCTGGTGTTGTTATACAATCTGTTTTAACAAACATCTTACAACCTGAAAGGTGAAGGGAAGTTAAATAGGCTATATCATTATATTTAGCCCTGAAACTTCATTACACCCTCAAAAGGGATGAGTTGAATAGGAAACCATATATAGACATAAAATAAATCAAACCAACAAATATTTGCGAGTGTTGGGATACCTTCCCTCAGTTCCTAGAAGTGTTGTTTGCCAGTTAGGTTGGGACAATCTGATAAAATAGAGAACAGCAGCTGGAGTCATGAACCCACTTCCCTGGCTATAAGCAGGCCAGGCAGTCATCTATAGCAGCGTGATTTAGGCTCAGTTATATAATATTACAACACCAGTGGCTAACACGTGGTAGGCTAATACTGACTGTTGTTACCTTGGATTACGCCAATCAACATAGTGACACCATTTTAGCAGAGATAAAAACACTGAGAAACATGGCACCTAATCTAGTGCAGTATGTAGGCTTACATGTTACTCAAAGAAAACATAATTTATTGACTTACGAAGTGAGACTTATATGAAACAGTGAATCTCATATTTAGTTACAGTTAAGAAAGAACAGAACAGAGTGACTATAGCCTACCTCAGAATTAGGCAAAGTGAAGCAGGAGTGTGAGGAGAATGGCTAAGTAACTGCCACCCCGTTGGCGTCCACGCGATGGCAGTGTGAAATTTGCCAGAGAGATCGCGCGCCGCCACTCTTTGTGAAGCTCTTCTACAGCCCTACAGCCGGCCCGGTTCCGGAAGCACGCTGAGGCAACTTCTGGGCTCTCTTGCTTCTGAGCTGAGGCGTGTAGCAGAAGTTTATATTTTTCATCGTGTAGTTGTGGTTTAACAGCGATCATGGGAGATCCTATAGCCGAATATACAGCTCGACTCCTGCGACAGGTTTGTTCTTCTTTTCGGTGGATTCGGTGGCTAATTTCTCAGTTTTTGGTAAAAGCAGAGAATGAACGGGTCTGGTAAAAGTGTGGGACTGCATGTTGATTGGTCGGTGACGTAAGTTAAGGCAGCAGCTGTCACTATCATCACCAGCTGAGGATGCGGTGTAACGTTATCGCTGTAACTTAGATTTGCAGCCGCATCCTTTAAATACTGTAGGTCTGCCCTGTCGGGATCGTTCTAACCCATGTATTGATAGTTGCTAAATTAAGAGAACATAGTGTGGATGCTTTGTTAATGTCTGGACCATTGGTGTGTGATAATGTTAGCCGTGTTGTCATCAATATATTTCACACAGAACGTTATAGAACTCTAAAGCTTTGACTTTTATTTTCATTTTCAGTAAAGATAACACCACTCCACCCAGCTTCTCGGAAACGTGCAATATAAGGGAATAGGGAACCAACCCCTCTCTGTCCTTTAAAAGCCGCTATCTGACAGTTGCTTGTCTTATTTCCTCTGACATTGGTGAGAGAGATTAGACGAACGTGAAATCTCATGTGTGGTATCCCTTGTGTCCCAGGAGAACGAAATAAAAGCACTGTCTGCTGAAATCGACAGTCTGAAGAACCCGGTGGTGTCGGGTGTTCCCGATCACATAGACGAGCTACGGGAAGAGAACACCAAACTCAAGTACCGACTCAACATCCTGAAAAGGGTAAGTACAGAAAATATGCCAAGTTGGAGACTCAATGGAACATGGACACACACAGAGCTTGATTAAGAAGACTCATTTTGCAGTGTAGCCTACTCACATTTTCTTGAATCTTCGGTCGTACTTGACACAGTTTTTTCTGTACAGGTAGGGTAAGACCATAAAGTATGCAGCTATCCATATGGAGATAACAACATATTTAATGCTTGTTTCTCATGTGATGTTGATGTGTGGTGTTGTTCACTACCTCTGCTTGTGCCCAGTGATGATCTGTGTAGTATTATGTGTGCTACTTATAGTAGTGTTTATTGTTATAGTATTACGTGTGATACTTATAGTAGTGTTTATTGTTATAGTATTACGTGTGATACTTATAGTACAGCTGCATTGTAGCTTGAATGTTATTCCTCATTTTGTTCAAGTCGCTTTGGACAAAACAATAATAAATGCAAAGGCATAAATGACTAAATGCAAATGCATAAATGACAAAATGCATAATGACTAAATGCAAATGCATAAATGACTACATGCAAATGCATAAATGACTAAATGCAAATGCATGCCGGTATTTCTGCTCTGGCTCCGCAGAGCCTGCAGGAGGAGAGGATGGAGTGCACTAAGACCATGATGAACATCAACCTGCGGCTCCAGGAGATCTTTGGGGAGGCGATTCGCGCCGCATGCCCAGAGCTGGACAGCGCTCCCCTGGCTGTCACCCCCAGCCAGCAGGCCAAGTTCGGAGACTACCAGTGCAACAGCGCCATGGGCATGGCTCAGGTTGGTCTCTTTACTCAGACACACACACACACACACACACACACACAACGCACACTCATGCCCTCTCACAAACAGGGGGACTACCAGTGTAACAGCCCCATGGCCATAGCACAGTTTGGTCTCCCTCCACACACACACACTCACACACACACTCACACACACTGTGCATGCCTGGGAAGTCTGAATAAGTATGGACATTTTTACAATTGTCTAGAAGTTTTGCTGCTAGTTTTGTTCCCAACATAAATATATATATATGTATATATTTTTGTCAGTATGTAAAGTGCTACAAGTGTAAAAGAATCACTTGGCAGTAAGGAGTTTACAACGTCAGTGTCATGGGCTATATTTGCGTGACTGTAAACGGCTTTGGAAAAAAAGAGTCAGTCAGTAGAAGTAAAATATATAAGGGCGTGCATTATAATGGCATGCATGAATGAGGACAATCCTGTTTCTGTACACTGGGGTTCTGGTAGTTTTAGCATAACATTGACAATTTAACAAAGTATGTACATATCTGTAGAGATAGAAAAGAAGCATTTATCATATGGAAATGGACCTTGTTTCTTTTTGCTGTGGCCTAGATTATTTTTATGATCAAGTTCACATTTACAGTTCCGACATGGCACAGCATTGTGATGTATAGTACTGATTTAGTGGGCGTTGAGCCTCGGTCCGCTTGAACCCATTTCCCAGTAATCATATAGATATGATAGATAGATAGATAGATAGATAGATAGATAGATACTTTATTGATCCCCAAGGGGAAATTCAAGGTCTCAGTAGCATACAGACATCACACACAACATGCAGAAAGGGTAAATATAAGTATATACATATAACAAAACTCCACAGTAGAAGATAAGAAAAACTAACAAAACTAAATACTACATATACTATATAAATTAAATAAAAAAACAAAATATGCAGTAATTGTATAGATATGCAGTAATTGTAGTATAGATATGCAGTAATTGTACTATAGATATGCAGTATGGTTGCGTGTGATTGTCTGTATCGCTCTCATTCCTTTTACTCTTCAGACAACAGACCACAGGACTACATGGATTTGTCAAACAATGGTTTATAAATGACGCATGTCGTCACAACATATAAATGAAGTTAATATCACTTTAAAAATACAAGATGATGATTGTGCATTTTGTGTCTAATGACATAAAGCTATCATAAAACAAGCTGACAAAATTATGATAACATACACTTAACAATTTCCCTCAAACCCTGACTTGAATACTACAGCATGTTAGTTTAATGGGCTAAATTGATGTCTGTTATTCAAACTGGTGGACAATTGAACAAAACCCTTTAATGTCTTATGACTGACTACATTTCTACCCATTTGAATGTGTTGCCTTTGTTCTGAAACGTATGCTCGTAGTAGGGCTGTAACGATTTACGATTCGAAACCGAAATCGCGACATTCATATCCACGATACTGTGTCACGGTGTGAAAAGGCAGAATCGCGACACACCCTTTCTAGTGTTTCACGCAGTGCTTTGCAGCTTATGCGGCCGCAAAAGCAACCCACAACTCCCGCTTTACTTATCGGTAGCCTACGTTGTCCAAAAACAAATAAATAAATAAATAATAATTTCATACCTCACCTTGCTTTCATTGTAGACTATGTGTGCAACTTTACCAAACAGTAGAAGTAAACCCCCTCTCCTTGCCCCGCTCTCTCTCGCGCTCCCTCCCTCTCCTGCTCAATGAACACGCGCGACTTAAATAAAACATTCACAATCGTGAAAGCAAGGACGCATAGACGACTAGCTAAATTACTATTAAATCCGCTTAGCATCATTAGCATGCTGCACATATTTGTTTAAAACTCTAGCATTGAAGTTGACTGATCATCTCAATACCAACGTTTCCCAAAAGGGCCTGTCCCAAGGAGAACAAGTATTACCTTGAAACTTAAACACACATGGGGAAACTGAACAGTCCAATCAGTAGACTATGATAGGCTAAGCTATATGTTACTTTGTTTACAATATTTCCAGGCTTCAACCAGACAGCTGAATTAAAGAGGTAGAGTTGTAATAAAAAAAAATAGTAGGCCTAGGCTATAGGCTAATCTGCATAAAGTGTGCTGTCATAAATATCAGTCATTCAGAAAAATATTTTTATATCAGGATATAAAATAAAATATATATTATATTGTAATCCTCTGGTGTTCTAAGGGAGGCTATTAAAATGTTATTTAATAAAATGCCCCCCCCCCCAAAAAAAAAAAAAAAAAAAAAAATCGAGATTCATATCGAACCGTGGGTCAAAAATCGTGATACAAACCGAATCGTGAGGTTGGTGTATCGTTAAAGCCCTAGCTCGTAGTAGGGTGAAATAGCCTATACTAGTTTCAGTTTAGTTTCTGTATCATCAGATAAGTGTATTAGTCATGTGATGTCTCTGCGGTGCCTTTAAAATGATTAAGCAGAAAGCAGTTTCACACTCAAGATAAGAGTGCGATGTAATAACAGTATAGCATTACACAGGCCGAGCTCCCTGGCGGGCCATGACCTGTTTATATGATGGGAAGCTGGTGTCGTGGATCTGCAAAAACAACCGCAATACACAACGATAAGGTTATTGTTTGATCTTCCTTTTTATTTGCTAACCGAGGTAACATCGATAGATAGAAGCTAGATAGTTAGATACTTTATTGATCCCCAAGGGGAAATTGAAGCTAGATAGATAGATATGTTATTGATCCCCAAGGGGAAATTCAAGCTATAATTCATTACTACAGCAGGCACTGGGCTCATATGAGTGACCTCTCTCTCGGTCTCTTCACCAGGGCACGCACCAGAGTTGCACGCTTACATTTATACAACAGTAGCGTCCAATGGACACAGAAAGTCAGGGGTCATACATGAAATACTTGTTCAAATAAAATACAACATTTATCTATGAGTGTACCTCCATACCCTACAGCTGGGTTGTGACTGATGGAGAGTCCTGACCTTATGACTTTCCATTTACTTCCTGTGACCTTGTGTCCTTGTCCTGACCTTATGACTTTCCATTGACTTCCTGTGACCTCTTTTGTCCTTGTTCTGACCTTATGACTTTCCATTGACTTCCTGTGACTCCTTGTGTCCTTGTCCTGACCTTATGACTTTCCATTGACTTCCTGTGACCTCTTTTGTCCTTGTTCTGACCTTATGACTTTCCATTGACTTCCTGTGACCTCTTGTACCCCTTTGGTAGATGCTAAAGGCTAAGGGGTCAAAGGTCAACCCTAGGGAGATTGCGGAGAAGATTGTCCAGAACATTCCGGAGAATGAACTTATTCAGAGCACAGAGATCGCCGGTCCAGGTGAGTGCTCTGAGATGGCGTCGGAGTGGTCAGGTAGATTCCGTGATTCTAAATCTGTAGTATCAGTGATCATTTGTGTGTGTGTGTGTGTGTGTGTGTGTGTGTGTGTGTGTGTGTGTGTGTGTGTGTGTGTGTGTGTGTGTGTGTGTGTGTGTGTGTGTGTGTGTGTGTGTGTGTGTGTGTGTGTGTGTGTGTGTTCTCCAGGGTTCATTAACGTTCACCTGAGGAAATCTATTGTGTCCAAGCTGCTGACCAACCTGCTGGTCAACGGCGTACAGCCGCCTCCTCTGGAGTCCAGGAAGAAGGTAAGTGAGTTGGGAGGAGGAGCCTAAAGCCTTGAGTTGGGAGGAGGAGCCTAAAGCCTTGAGTTGGGAGGAGGAGCCTAAAGCCTTGAGTTGGGAGGAGGAGTCTAAAGCCTTGAGTTGGGAGGAGGAGCCTAAAGCCTTGAGTTGGGAGGAGCCTAAAGCCTTGAGTTGGGAGGAGGAGCCTAAAGCCTTGAGTTGGGAGGAGGAGTCTAAAGCCTTGAGTTGGGAGGAGGAGTCTAAAGCCTTGAGTTGGGAGGAGGAGCCTAAAGCCTTGAGTTGGGAGGAGCAGACTTATTCAGGGCTTAACATTCACAGCCACTGTGCCTGAATTCAGGTGGTTTCAGATTTGATAAAAGATAGATATATAATGGCCTCAAACGTTTCTGCTAACTTCAGACACAACAAAATGTCATTCTGTGTGCTGAAATTATGGGACCTTGAATGTGCTCAGGTGGATTCGTTTGTTTTTAATGTGTTCGGCCGGTGGTGGATTAGTTTGTTTTTAATGTGTTCGGCCGGTGGTGGATTAGTTTGTTTTTAATTTGTTCAGGTGGATTAGTTTGTTTTTAATGTGTTCGGCCGGTGGTGGATTAGTTTGTTTTTAATGTGTTCGGCCGGTGGTGGATTAGTTTGTTTTTAATGTGTTCAGGTGGTGGTGGATTTCTCCTCCCCCAACATCGCTAAGGAGATGCACGTGGGTCACCTGCGCTCTACCATCATCGGGGACAGTATGTGCCGCCTGTTTGAGTTCCTTGGCTACGAGGTGGTGAGGTACGTGCTGTTTTTCTAACTCCTACAAACCAAAAACATCACGTACATGTAACCTGCACTGTGTTTTGACTGGGCAGTGCGGTCCGGTCTAGCCTTGCACAGGTTCGAATCGGAGAACTTGCAGCGCTTTGGACTGGGAGACAGGCTTGTAAGCAAGGAGCCTAAAGCCCTAGCTGTCGTGGAGACCTTGTTCTCAATGTCAAGGCCGTAATCATATGCCCCCCCCCAATATTCAGCTTAAAATGTCCCCTCCAATATCAAGACAAATTGTTATGCTTCACCTCACTGTGTGTACACTGTGTGCTGTGTGTGTTTCACTAATTCACGGATTGGGATAAATGCAGAGACCAAATTTCCCTCACGGGATCAAAAGAGTATATATACTTACTTATACTCTACTTAAACGTTATGAACATGCAGATACGCTGGTTGTGGGTAGATATCTAGGGAGATGGGAGCTCCTTGCTGTGCTAAATCTCTGCCCTGTTGTGTGTGTCCTGTCAGGCTAAACCACGTTGGGGACTGGGGCACGCAGTTCGGCATGCTGATCGCCCACCTGCAGGACAAGTTCCCCAACTACCTCACTTCCTCCCCACCCATCGGAGACCTCCAGGCCTTCTACAAGGTGAGCGCCTCAGGGGAGACCCTCCATTCTAGGTTCTAGAGCACTAGGTTTGTGTTCTATGAGACCAAAGATTCTAGAGTGCTACGTTCCACTCTATCTTTGGAGAAGACTTCCAGCTTTGCCTGCCTGACTAGAAGCGTGGTTTTCACATTGAATGCCATGGGTTGGTATGCTGTATGTAAAGCTAGAGACTCCTGTACACATATTCAGATTTGTATGGGTTGGTATGCTGTATGTAAAGCTAGAGACTCCTGTCTATGTCAGCCATGTGAGCTGTTCAGGTTCTGGCCTCGTATTCACAAACAACCGGAAGGCTACAAGTAGCTCCTAGTCGGTGGATTTAGGAGAAACTCCTACAACTCCGGCAAAGGTGCTACTAGTATGCCTTCACATTGGTCTCAGCAACTTTGTGAATACATTTTAAACAGGAAACTCCTAGTTAAAAATGAGTGTTATTTAGGAGTACTCTTAGTGGTAAGATAAAATGAGTGTTATTTAGGAGTACTCTTAGTGGTAAGATAAAATGCTTTGTGAATATGCGCCCTGCGCATCTTTATTTTTGATCTTGATCTTTATGGGTTGGTAGATTTGTAAAGATAACTTCTGTCTGAGTCAACCATGTGAGCTGATCAGATTCCGATTCTTTGCACACCAGATACGATATGAAATAACAGTGCGAAAATGCGAAACATTTTTGTGCGAAATTTTCGCACTCAAAGTGTACACACCAAGTCCGATGCGATTATTTTAATATTTCACATTCTATTTCGCACTCACGTCACGCAGGTTCACACAGCGACTTTCAGTAAGCAGGGAGAACTCATAAAATCATCAAGATTTGAAACAGATTATAGCCTTGATCATTCATGGAACCGTGCATTGGCTTGAGAGGTGCTGGGGAAATTAAAGCTTGCGGCCATCCCTTGTCTATTCTACTTGTGCTATTGTGATAATTGTGCAGTCGAACCACTGATGGAACACATTTGGTTGGGCTCATTAGTGCACCCATACACCCACCCCACTACACAACACACACGCAACCAGATTCTAACGCTAGGCGGGAAGGGACATGATTAACGTTGGCAGTAGTTTAAGGAGGATACGCTTTTATAGAGTTAAGCATTCTTCCTTGAGAAAAATTTGTACTCCGAGTCCGGGTAAATAGACGGACACATAGAGGTCAGCAGGAAATGACGAGCTGATTTTGGGCTGAGCTCAACGTTGCGCTCTGCCCCACATTGAGCCCAGCCCCGATCTGCAAGCTGCAGCCAGGGGTGCCCACATATTGGACTCGAGGTATGCCATTTGGGCGGACTGGTGTAGCCGAACAAGTTGTAGGATAGGCAAGGCCTCATTTAAAATGTTAAATGCCAAAATGCTATACGCCAACACGCTATAAAACGGCCATAGCCTATATCATGTACATCTCACAAAACCATTTCACACGCAGGCTACGTCAAAATGTATCTGCTAAGGAGGCAGAGACAGCCTGTAGAAATGAGCATGGGATAAAATCGCACTGCTGCAACAAGTGGTAAAAATTGATCAGCTTGTATGACGATGATCCAACACACAGCAAAAGCTCATAATGATAGCCTACCAGTTATTAGCTGACCTTTATAAGATCCACAGAAAGTTTTTCAGAGTTCCACATTGGGCTATAGTCCGGTGGACAGAAAGGTGAACCCGGAAATGTTGAGTACACCAAAGTTTTATGATGGAAATATATAGTATGGGTCCCCAGCATGCAGAAACTGCCGGATGCTAATTTGCATATGTTGGGCAATTTGTGTAATTCAGCTAATTAGCATAAATTAGCATAATCGCCTATATTGATCATATTATAGGAGCTGCTTGGGCAAAATGGACAATGTTAGTATGTTTTTAGGGGTTACTGGAGATGCTGAGTCCATACCTGACATTTTCAAGATTGATAATCACTACTTAAACATGGTTTGGTCACATTCTTACTCTCATTAAGCTGATTTTGCTGAGTTTTTGGGGCCGATTTAGACAGATTTTTGGAGGATAAAAATGTTCAGTGTTCAGGAATAATTTGGATCCTCAAGTATTTTCTGAATTCCACAATAATTTTGGAAATAGCTATTCACTGGCCCTCTGCTGTGACTCACAATTGAGTAACAAAGTGAAGAACTAGCCTCTACTACTCCTCACTGTCCTCATCCGTTGTCCTGTCGTCATCTTCTCCAGACTCTTCATCCCTGTCCTTCTGCTCTTTGTGCTGTGTTAATATATTGCAACATGTAACATCACTGCCTTTGCAGAAACAATAATTAGTACAGGCCAGGCCTGCAGTTGCACTTTCCAGATACATGTATACACAGTTTTAACCCAGCTGTGCAGTTACAGCTGATAACATCTAAAAAATCAGCAGGAGCAACAGGACTTGAATCGAGGGTGGGCGAGTTCTTCTCCTTTCTTCATACCTGTCTTCTTACTCCATCCAAACGTGGTAATATCCACAGCCGGTGGATCAGAACGGTCTGGTGCTTTCCAAAGCAGCACCTGTAGATGGGCACGTTTTCCATAGAGGAGCAAGTTGCGTTCTGTAGGAGACAGTGTCTTCAGTGCTGGAGGAGCCGGGAGTGGGAGACCTCTCCGCCAGGGATGGATCACTACACGGGCCCAGGGGCCCAAGGGGTCAGGGGGCCCTGAAGCCCAAGCCTTTGCATGAAATCATTGCCTCAATATCAACACATTATCAGGATGTAGGCTATGAATCTGATTGAATTTAGTATTGGCCATCCCCAAAATGCACCAGAATACAGAAAATCACATCAAACAAATTAAAACATTTCTGAGGGAGGACCCCCAAACCCCCCTTCCACATATGCAACAATTAGTGGGGGGCCCTTAATACATCTGGGCCCAGGGGCCCGAAAGTTCATAATCCGTCCATGCTCACCGCTAGGTGGAGGCCAAAGCAAAAGGATCCAAAAAGAGCCCTTGCAAGGGATACTAAAAAGCTTACAGAGGCCTTCAGTAGAGACCAGCCGTCACCTGGGCCTGGCTACGGGAGGAGTGCTTGACTGAAGAGGGTCTCGATGCAGTGGCCACGGCGGAGAAAGACTTAACGCGACCGGGAGAGCGGCCTGAGGAAGCAGCCTTGGAAGATGAGGTGGTGACGCCGGCCTGGGCACTGACTTCACAGCCAGAAGACCTGGAGCCCCTGCCCCCGCCGGGCGGCTTTAGGCTGGAGTTGCCGGTGGCCCTGGCTGCGGAGCAGAGCAGAAGTGGAGCGGCAAGGAGGTGGAGCCGTTTGAGGCACGACGGTTGGGCAGCCTCGCAGGAAGGGCCCTCTGAAAAACTGAACTCTAAGCCTTTGGGTGCGTGTGGGAGGCACCATGCTGTGCGGGCGCCTGTTCGAGTTGGCCTGTTCGCTGGCGCTCTTTAGAAAAATAAGGGGAAAAGTTTGTTGTGTGAAATCCGATGGCACGAGCCAGAGAGAAGGTCTAGGCCTTGGCGCGACCGTGGCGGAGTGGAGCGGCCGGGAGCAGCGGAGGACAGCTCTGCGACAAGACAGCAGAGGAGGGATGCCAACGTCGGTAGCTGTAGCCTGATTGCGCAGCGTGGTCCGGCTGCGATGGAGCTGGAGTCTGCTGCCCCGACTGGCAAGACGACGGAGCGGATCGTCGGAGGTGTGGTGCCGGTTACGGTGCTCAGTGCCGGGGGGTCTGTGGCAGTGGAGGCTAGGCCCAGCCAGGTGTTGGAGGGGTGAGTAGGGCTCTTGCGGTGTGTGTACCCCACCTGCTGTGTGGCAGTGCCAGAGACTTTGCTGGACTGAATGTGGGAACGCCCGCGCCGAGGACGGCAATTGCTTGTTGGGGGAACTGTGTAGCGTGCTGGACTGTGCTTGAAATTCCCACAATGTTTTACGCTGGGGATTCTGGGAGAACTTTGGGGTTGTTAATATGTGTTCTTGTGGCTTTATGGTGTGGCGTCCAACCCTATGTGTGTAAGGTGCGAGTGTTCTTGACTTCCCTAGCGTGTCCTATGTTCTGTGCCTATGTCCCTGCTCCCGACCTTTAATAAAGCTTTTGATTAGACAACGCTGTCTCATCAATCGTTACACTATTAAATCTGCTTAGCATCATTAGCATGCTGCACATATTTGTTAAAGCTCTTGCATTCAAGTTGAATGATCATCTCAATACCAATGTTTCCCAAAAGGACATGTCCCAAGGAGAACAATATTACCTTAAACACACATGAGGAAACTGAACAGTCCAATCAGTAGACTATGATAAGCTAGCCAACTATGCTACTTTGTTTACAATATTTCCAGGCTTCAACCAGACAGCTGAATGTGGTAGAGTTATAATAGAAATAGTAGGCCTAAGTTATAGGCTAATCTGCATAAAGTGTGCTGTCATAAATATCAGACATTCAGTATTCTCTCTTTTTATATCAGGATATAAAATAATACAGATATATTATATTGTAGTCTAGCCACCCCCCCCCTTCCAAAAAAAGAGGTTTGTATCAAACCATGGTTCAAAAATCACGATACGAATCGAATTGTTAAGTTGGTGTATTGTTACAGCCCTACTGTATATCGCTACAGCCCTATCCTCCAAAAATCTGTCTAAATTGGACCAAAAAACAAAGCAAAATCAGCTTAATGAGAGTAAAAACGTGACCAAGCCAAGTTTAAATAGTGATTTTGAATCTTGAAAATGTCAGATATGGACTCAACATCTCCAGTAACCCCTAAAAACATACTAACATTGTCCATTTTGGCCAAGCAGCTCTTATAATATCATCAATATAGGTGATTATGCTAATTTATGCTAATTTGTTCAATTACACAAATTGCCCAACATGTGCAAATTAGCATCCGGCAGTTTCTACATGCTGGGAACCCATACTATATATTTCCATCATAAAACTTTGGTGTACTCAACATTTCCGGGTCCACAATGGGGCTCTATGGGCTGTCCACCGGACTACTACTTCAGTTATGAAGCATAAAACAAAGTTAACGGACCAGGAAATGTGAGGCAAAATTACGATAGTGGTAACCCTGGACATAATGCTGTTGTCAGCAGCATAGCCTATCATGACCTATTCTTAAAACTTCCATTTCCATGAATGCATGTTGTATTTTTTCATTGCAATTATGTGCAGTGAGAAGCTCACTGCTGTAGTGAGATTTCATTCTTTGAGTGTAAAATGGGACGGTGGTAAGAAGTGGGGAAAGCTGTCTGTAAGGAGTTCGCACTACGTAAGAAGTTCGTCAGGAGTACTCTTGAACACCTGAGAGAGTCTACTGTAACGTAAACTCTTTGTAACTTTGGCATATAGGCCTATTAAGGAGACTAGTCATTGTGAGCAGTATCACCCAATCTATCAGCTTTTTTTCTGCTCGTCGTTCTATTGTGACATCAATGGAACCCTGCAAAATCATTATTTGATTGGTCAACAGCTCTTTTTCGCATGCGAAATTTCGCATGAAATGAGACCGTTGCGAAAATGTTTTTAATCGCAACGAATTTCGTCCTCGGTGTGTACAGACTAATACCAGAGCCCGTTTACGGAGAGCCGGATCACTCCCTATTAACTCCATTGTACCTGCAATATGTTGCAGTTCCGCTAGGGGCGATCACGAATAAGTGCAAAAACAATGGGGGTCTATGGAGCTAGACGGCTAAATTTGTCTCTTTCACCTGGTTGTCGTTGAGAAATTGAAGATTTGATTGTGGTTTCTGCAAGCTCAATATGGATTATAGGTCAAAAGTTGAACGAACGAGTAGTCACGTCTTTTTGATTTCTTACAGGTTGGGTCGTTGTTGCCCACAACACACTAGCTTTCTGCTAATGAATGACGTCATTGACACATTTGAAAGGCTTTTTAGAACAAATAAGTGACTCAAAAAATATAATACTCAGCGGTTTGTATTTTCTCTGCCCCCTCTTTTGACTGCAACATTCGAATTTCTGGGCACAAAATTATATCCCGAGAAAAGTGGATTTGAGGGGTGCAGCTCCATAGGCCTCTATTCATTCTGCACTTATTCGTGAGTGCCCTCATGTGGAACCAGAAAAGGAACTGCAACCACGGAAGTTTCCCGAGAGTGCCGGTTCTCCCCTTATTAGACATTCTCTGCTAATACGAATGCATGTGTTTAATAGGCTGCGTAATTTCGTGCGAATATTTCCGTGTTCCATTGTTCTGATCCGTGTTCCATTGTTCTGATCCGTGTTCCATTGTTCTGATCCGTGTTCCATTGTTCTGATCCGTGTTCCATTGTTCTGATCCGTGTTGGCTGAATGCATTCTCTGTCTGTGCCTTGTGCTTTCAGGAGTCCAAAAAGCGCTTTGACGAAGACGAGGCGTTCAAGAAGAGGGCGTACCAGTGTGTGGTCAAGCTACAGAGCAAAGAGCCCGAGTTCATCAAGGCCTGGAACCTCATCTGTGACGTGTCTAGGAGAGGTGTGTGTGTTTGCGTGTGAGCCTGTGTGTGAGTCTGTGTATTAAAGGTGCTCTAAGCGATGTCATACGTTTTATAGGCTAAAACATTTTTTGTCACTTCAGTGTTTCCCACACATTGACTTATTTGTAGTGGCCCACCACAATATCAACATTGACCACCACACAATGATTTTCCAGGTTATACTAAATTGTGCTTAAATCTGGTTCATCATAACCACGCTATGCTAATTTGTTAAAAAACTGTTGAATTCAAGTTAATTCTGCAAACCTACCTCCACAAATAGAATTAAATTCTGTTGAAAACACTGCACTTACAGCAAACATCACCTCACCATCCGCTAGCTGCCTGTGTCCTGAGTACACTGTAAAAAAATGCGATCTCTGTGGACAACCCAGGCTCCAAAAACAGCCACAAAACAACTTGGGCAAACCTTGCCCAAAAAAACATAACAAACTGTTCTAGCAAATCACTGACAAGATGCGCGTTTAGGAGAGTTTTAATTGCACGGGAGGGAGGGGGAGGAAGTAGCAAGCTAAATTTCTGTTTTGTTTAAACGTCAATAGAAGTGACGTTACTCAGCATTGCTTAGAGCGCCTTTAACCTCATCTGTGAGGTGTCTAGGAGAGGTGTGTATGTGTGTGTGTGTGTTTTTGTATTAACCTCATCTGTGAGATGTTTAAGGGAGGTGTGTACGTGTGTGTGTCTGTGTGTGTATGTGTTTGTGTATTAACCTCATCTGTGAGCTGTTTAGGGGAGGTGTATGAGTCTGTGTATGTGTGTTTGTGTGTGTATGTGTGTCTGTGTATTAAGGCAAACAAACGGTCAGTGCAGTTGAAAAGGGTCAGTCTAAAAGCTGGGCAATGACTTTGCAATTGAAGTCCTCCATTCGTGGAGTGTACAAAAGGTTTTAGAAGACTGTTCTAATTTTTCTGAATGTACGTGCCACTGTCACATCTGATGTAGTCTGTCATAATAGAAGCTCACTGTTGCAGCATACGCTGCGTGAACGGAACGCTGATGTCATAGTGGAAGCTCACTGTTGTGAACGGAACGCTGATGTCATAATAGAAGCTCAATGTTGCAGCATACGCTGCGTGAACGGAGCGCTGATGTCATAGTGGAAGCTCACTGTTGCAGCATAGGCTGCATGAACGGAACGCTGATGTCATAGTGGAAGCTCACTGTTGTGAACGGAATGCTGATGTCATAATAGAAGCTCAATGTTGCAGCATACGCTGCGTGAACGGAACGCTGATGTCATAGTGGAAGCTCACTGTTGTGAACGGAACGCTGATGTCATAATAGAAGCTCAATGTTGCAGCATACGCTGCGTGAACGGAACGCTGATGTCATAGTGGAAGCTCACTCAGTGTTTCCTCTATGTTGATTTGGTAGTGGCGGCCCCCTACGGTTTAATTTTTTTCCCCCAAGGTATCAGAAATGGGGCAGACGTACAATAGTCGCAGTTGCCTTTCAAAATTCATTGTGCAGACCTGCTGTAGATTCTCCAAATATACAGCTCAATCACAAGTAAGGGATAATGTATAGAACGCCGGTCATTACTGGGAAAATAAGTCCCGACAGGGCGAACCGGACCCCGACGCGCAGCGAAAACTGCATTTTCACAGTAATGACCGGCGTTCTATACATTATCCCGCTTATTATACGGCTACTTGCCAAAACGAAATAATAAACTCCCCACGATATCACTTTAGCCTACATAACCTAGCCTATTTGTTACTGTTCATCGTGGCATTTGCTGAAAAATAAATAGTTTGCAACACATGCTGCTTAACTTGAATCAAACATTCTTTAGAACACAGCTGATCAACCGTCTGCTTTCACGTTTGAATGAAGTTCCAGTCCTTGCGTAGTGATATGAAAGACGTATTAGAAGCACAAAACCCGTTGCCATTGACAGCGGTAATTATATGTTTGCAGCGGTAATTACATGAATTTATTTTACCGTAGAACGTTGGGAAATCCCATTCAAGTCAATGGAGCGTTCTACTAGCATTGTGAAGAGCCGTATAATAACTGAAAATAATGCCTCATTGTGTGTGAATAGAGGTGAATACATATAATTGTTTGTGTTGCAGTGAAGTGTCAGTTGTCAGTTCCGTGGGACGGGGGGACGGTGTGTGTGTGTGTGGGGGGGGTGGTCGTGGTTCGGACAGGCCTGCCCCCACTGCTTAGAAAAATCCTAGAGGAAACACTCACTGTTGCAGCATACGCTGCGTGAACAGAACGCTGATGTCATAGTAGAAGCTCACTGTTGCAGCATAGGCTGCGTGAACAGAACGCTGATGTCATAGTAGAAGCTCACTGTTGCAGCATAGGCTGCGTGAACGGAACGCTGATGTCATAGTGGAAGCTCACTGTTGTGAACGGAACGCTGATGTCATAGTAGAAGCTCACTGTTGTGAACGGAACGCTGATGTCATAGTAGAAGCTCACTGTTGCAGCATACGCTGCGTGAATGGAACACTGATGTCATAGTGGAAGCTCACTGTTGCAGCATACGCTGCGTGAACTGAACGCTTGAGTTGCGTGTCTGGTGTAGTCTGCCTGTGAGCCTCTGACCCTGAGTTTGAGTGGACACACGGGCATGGCAGCAGGACTGAGGTCACTTTAGGAGGTTGTGCGTATCTTTGGCACTTTGCGTCTGCGTTGGGAGGTTGTGGGCGTGCTCTGTCCAGAGGTGAGTGGCGCCTCGAGGCAGAGGACAGCCCAGAGGGCATCAGACATCGGGGTTGCCTAGCGATTACTCGTCACCGGGGTGCTTTGATGTGACAGTCAGGACGGAAGGAGCGCTCTTCAAAAGTCCTCTTTGGCTTTTTGTTTCTGCTCTACACACACACACGCACACACACACACACACACACACGCACACACACACACACACGCTCTTTCATCTTTTGTATGTGTCTCTTCTAAATCTCTCTCTCTCTCTCTCTCTCTCTCTCTCTCTCTCTCTCTCTCTCCCCCCCCTCCCTCTCTCTCTCTCTCTCTCTCTCTCTCTGTGTGTGTCTCTCTCTGTCTGTCTCTCTGTCTCACCTTCACTCACACTCTCTCTCTCTTTCACACACACACACATACACACAGGGCTGTCTCCTCTGTGACTCTGTCTGCATGTCTAGTTGAATGAGTGATGTGTGTGTTGTGATGTGTGAGAGTCCAGAGGCTCCCTAGATGTGCGTGTTGCTGCCGTACTTACTTTAAGAGCATCTCTCCCCCCCCCCCCCCCCCTCCTCTCACCCTGCAGAGTTTCAGAAGGTCTATGACTGCCTGGACGTCTCCTTGGTGGAGCGGGGGGAGTCTTTCTACCAGGAACTCATGACCGAGGTGGTCAAGAAGTTTGAAGAGAAAGGTCAGAAAGTTATTTATGTTTTCTTATTGATGTTATTCGGAAATGATGAATGTCTGTAATGTGATGTTTCACATGGGGATAATAATAAGCCCAGAGTACACATCCCCATGCACATGCCCATACACTTCAGTGTTGAAGATTTTTTTTTTTTTTTTTTTTGATGACCACTAATTTGTACAATTGGCAAAGTTCAAATTCTAATTAAAGTTAATTGAGTAATTAGGAAAAAAGAGAGCAAGACATGGAAGAATCTGTTCAGAGTTCCCACATACCTCATCATAGCTATACTTAGCTATACTTTATTTTTTAAAATGTGTTGTCATCTATCTAATGGTCATGTCCTCTAGACTCAGCAGGGGGCGCTGTTGTTTCATTTTTGTTTTTTTAGCTTAAACTGTTTGTGTGTCAATAAAAATGCACTGTGTGGAATATAAACTTCTTATCAAAATTATACCACATGAATTCCCAGGTACTTCAAATCTGAAGCAATTCAGAATAAATAGAATTACAAAAATAAGCAATACTCCATAAGTTAAAGTTGAAACCTCATCATTTCTGACTGACAGGGGCCTAGAGCCTAGATAGATTTGGAAAAGAGAAAGGCACAACATTAACTTTTTTTCTCACATCTATTTTATTCTGTCATGGGCAATTTTATTGCCTCTCTCAATCTCTCTCTCTCTCTCTCTCTCTCTCTCTCTCTCTCTCTCTCTCTCTCTCTCTCTCTCTCCCTCCCTCTCTCTCTCTCTCTCTCTCTCTCTCATGCGCGCGCTCACACACTCGACCCCTCTCCTCCCTCCAGGGCTCGTGGAGATGGACGAGGGCAGGAAGGTGGTGTTTGCCCCGGGCCAGTCCATCCCTCTGACCGTGGTCAAGTCTGACGGAGGCTACACCTACGACACCTCCGACCTCGCCGCCCTCTACCACCGTGTGTTCGTGGAGAAGGCCGACATCCTCATCTACGTCACAGACAGCGGACAGGTGTGTATGTGTATCCGTCCGTGTGTGTGTGTGTGTGTGTGCGTTCATAGGATCTTGGGACATAAATGTGATTGTGTGTGTGTGTGTGTGTGTGTCCAGGGTGTCCATTTCCAGGTGGTATTTGCCGCTGCTCGGATGATTGGTTGGTACGACCCCAAAGTGACACGAGTGGAACACGCCGGCTTCGGAGTGGTGCTGGGAGAGGACAAGTGAGTGTGTGTGTGTCTGTGTGTCTGTCTGTGTGTGTCTCTGTGTGTGTCTGTCTGTGTGTGTCTGTGGGTGTCTGTGTTTGTTTGTGTGTGTTTGTTTGTTTGTTCATGTCTTTCATTGCAGTCACCTTCTTGATCTTCTTTTATCCCATTTTGTCCTTTTGGAATCTTCCCACTTGGGAATAATACCTTAGTGCACTAATATCTTCCCACTTGGTAATAATACATTAGTGCACTAATATCTTCCCACTTGGTAATAATACCTTAGTGCACTAATATCTTCCCACTTGGTAATAATACCTTAGTGCACTATCTTCCCACCCACTTGGTAATAATACCTTAGTGCACTAATATCTTCCCACTTGGTAATAATACCTTAGTGCACTAATATCTTCCCACTTGGTAATAATACCTTAGTGCACTAATATCTTCCCACCCACTTGGTAATAATACCTTAGTGCACTAATATCTTCCCACTTGGTAATAATACCTTAGTGCACTAATATCTTCCCACCCACTTGGTAATAATACCTTAGTGCACTAATATCTTCCCACAGAGTGAAGACAAAGTAGGTGGATGTTTTTCTAATGTTTTGATGACCAAATCAAATTGATGCTGAATGATGTGTATAAAGGCCAGTGGAGACTCATTCCTGTCCGTCTGCTTCAGGAAGAAGTTCAAGACTCGCTCGGGCGACACGGTCAGGCTGATGGACCTGCTGGACGAGGGCCTGAAGAGGAGTATGGACAAGCTGAAGGACAAGGAGAGAGATAAGGTACCCGCAGTTCTGTGTCCAGATCTGGCTGGGTTAAAGGATTAGTCCAGTTCTGTGTCCAGATCTGGCTGCGTTAAAGGATTAGTCCACTTCTGTGTCCAGATCTAGCTGGGTTAAAGGATTAGTCCACTTCTGTGTCCAGCTCGGCTGGGTTAAAGGAGTACTCCACTTCTGTGTCCAGATCTGGCTGCGTTAAAGGATTAGTCCAGTTCTGTGTCCAGATCTGGCTGCGTTAAAGGATTAGTCCAGTTCTGTGTCCAGATCTAGCTGGGTTAAAGGATTAGTCCAGTTCTGTGTCCAGATCTAGCTGGGTTAAAGGATTAGTCCAGTTCTCTGTCCAGATCTGGCTGGGTTAAAGGATTAGTCCTAGCCTAGAAATCTAGACGCGCCCCTAGCGGCAGCAAATTACATTTGCTGCCAGGGCTAGTCTAGCAACTCTCCGTTGGCTTGTGAGCTCCAGAAATCGAAACTTAATCAGGCCAATGAAATCGTGTATAGAGTCGTTAGGTGGGCTTAACATAATGATTGATGGCAGAGTTGCAACGGTTTGGCTTGAATTCCCTGCTACTTGAAAACAAATAAGATGGATGTTGCTGCTGGCGAACAGTGTGACACTAGCCAACTAGCTCCGCTGGTGGGAAACGCATGGGACTCATAGCGCTGCCGCTGTCCTATTGCGTGCAGAGGGAATTTGAAAGACAACTGATTATCCCGCCCCTCGGACTGAGCACTGCGAACGGTGAGTGCCTAGACCCTACATTTTAATGTGGGTCTGGCTCGTCAGGCTAGATTAGTCCGGTACTGTGTCCAGATCTGCTGGGTTAAAGGAGTAGTCCAGTTCTGTGTCCAGCTCAGATGAGTTAAAGGAGTAGGCGTGTCATCGGCTCTGTGTCTTCTCCGCCGTGTCATCCTACGCCCATGTCATCTCTCGGCTGATAGCAGGCCCCGCCCCTCCCTGCTCCATCACTCTCTGTGCTGTTTGAACAGGTTATCTGGCGCTGACTTGTGTGTTTGAGGAAGCCCAGCTCACACACACCGCCGCCGCCGCAGATAAAGAGTTGTGCACACACACACACACACACACACACACACACACACACAGTAAACACAAACACTCGGAGAGAACAGCAAGGACACTGACTGATGGTCAGTCTGAAGGTTGATGGATGAGCGGGCCGGACAGCTGTGGAGGCGGAGTGTGCTCATCATCACTTCCTGTGGAGGTGGAGTGTGCTCATCATCACTTCCTGTCGAGGTGGAGTGTGCTCATCACCACTTCCTGTGGAGGCGGAGTGTGCTCATCATCACTTCCTGTGGAGGCGGAGTGTGCTCATCATCACTGCCTGTGGGGGTGGAGGCGGAGTGTGCTCATCATCACTTCCTGTGGGGGTGGAGTGTGCTCATCATCACTTCCTGTGGGGGAACGGAGGCGGAGTGTGCTCATCATCACTTCCTGTGGGGGTGGAGTGTGCTCATCATCACTTCCTGTGGAGGCGAAGTGTGCTCATCATCACTTCCTGTGGGGGTGGAGTGTGCGCATCATCACTTCCTGTGGAGGCGGAGTGTGCTCATCATCACTTCCTGTGGAGGCGGAGTGTGCTCATCATCACTTCCTGTGGGGGTGGAGTGTGCTCATCATCACTGCCTGTGGGGGTGGAGGCGGAGTGTGCTCATCATCACTTCCTGTGGGGGAACGGAGGCGGAGTGTGCTCATCATCACTTCCTGTGGGGGTGGAGTGTGCTCATCATCACTTCCTGTGGAGGCGGAGTGTGCTCATCATCACTTCCTGTGGAGGCGGAGTGTGCTCATCATCACTTCCTGTGGGGGTGGAGTGTGCTCATCATCACTGCCTGTGGGGGTGGAGGCGGAGTGTGCTCATCATCACTTCCTGTGGGGGTGGAGTGTGCTCATCATCACTTCCTGTGGAGGCGGAGTGTGTTCATCATCACTTCCTGTGGGGGTGGATTGTGCTCATCATCACTTCCTGTGGAGGCGGAGTGTGCTCATCATCACTTCCTGTGGGGGTGGAGTGTGCTCATCATCACTTCCTGTGGAGGCGGAGTGTGCTCATCATCACTTCCTGTGGGGGAACGGAGGTCCACCATACAGTTCCATACAGTTAGCAGTAGAGGTTGACCGATTAATCGTGGGGTTGATTAATCAGCTGTGAGGTTGGAGGCGTACTCATCATCATCATCATCACTGCCTGTGGGGGAACGGAGTTACAGTAAGCAGTAGAGGTTGATCGATTAATCGAGGGAGAAACAGCTGTGAGGTTGGAGGCGTAGTCATCGTTATTATCACTGCCTGTGAGGGAACAGAGGCCCTCCCATACACCTACTGTACAGTTAGAAGGGATGTAATGGACGTCAGAAGGAGTATAGTGATGGGTAGGAGGAGTATAGTGATGGGTAGGAGGAGTATAGCGATGGAGTATAGTGATGCAGTGTAGTGATGGAGTATAATGAAGGAGTATAGCGATGGAGTATAGCAATGGAGTATAGTGATGGTTAGAAGGAGTATAGCGATGGAGTATAGTGATGGGTAGAAGGAGTGTAGCGATG